>NC_065524.1:4632341-4656872 GCF_006386435.1 Epinephelus moara
AAAAAATATTTTCTTCACGGATGAGCACACATTTGATAAAACGGAGTTAAATCTCTCGGTATCCATTTTCAAGCTCTCTGTGTGTTTGTTTCCTTGCGGACGAGAAAAGGGGGAACGCACATTTCCGAGAAGGCGTGTCCTTTTCAAGAATGCAAGAGGCGTTGCTTTGTTGCCGGCTGTTTTTGCCGGTGTGTTAAACACACTTTAGAAAGGAGTGTCCCCAGACTATCAGAAGGCGGAGATCTCTGATTGTCTGGTGGCGAGACTACTACAAATTAAACTTAGGGGTGTTACCAGACGGCCCGTATTTGCTACGTCATGGTGGGGGATCTCATTAGAGCTACAAGCCCAGCCAGGTGACGACAGGGACCTATCACGGATCGATCAGGGCTCTACCACGGGCCAAACGGAAATTTGAAGTGGCTGCATCTGTACAATGTAAGAAGAAATGACTAACTTTCAATGCATATGCTAAAGGAGCTGATGGGATCACATTTCAATGGAGTCATACCTTGTACGGTTTCATGTGCCAACTTTCCCTAAGTTAGTCACATCACCTAAACGTCTGGTCGCACAAAGAGCAACAAAGATGTTGGAAGCCTCAGCAAAAACGATGAGAACCTTGATGAGAACCACCTTCATGATCTGCTCTGCTGTATCAACAGCAAAACAAAAATCGGCAGATGTTCAACTTACTTTCTTCTTTTCTGACACAGATGTCCTGCTTTTGGCAATGGCCAACTATGACTTGTTGGCAAAGAACACTGCAATCTTGATGGTATCAGGTGCTTTGCAGATCCAATCATTCTGGAGTATTGTAGGTCCAGAAAAGGCAAAAGCATTATCTACACTACTCTGTATCTGACTGTACGGTTTGCAAGAGTCAGTTTAAGCTCAGTTCACACTACACGACTTCCAAAGTACTTTTCACACTACCCAACTTGTCTTGTAATTGGGAGTCTTGAAGTCACTGTGGTTTTACACGCCATGACTGGCCAGTAACACCAAGAAGAATCTCAGATGAATAGGCTCATGTCTTGTGATGCGTGTTTCAACTCCTGGTGCTTACAAATATCATAGGTAATTAATAACTTACAGAAACATTACAGATTAGTATACATTGTATCCAATAGTCCACCTTCTCTGTCCCTCTCTCTGTCACTCTTTCAAAAGATACTCTTAAGATACCAAAAGATACCACATTACAAGTTATGCCAATGGTATGAATTGGTATATACTTCCAGTCTTCTAAGTGGGTGTGGGCGTCTCTCCACCGCATACCCCAAGCTCATTTTGAAGTGTAGTGAATGTCGTGTGGATGGATAAAAGCAGATTCAAAACATTACAACACAAAATGCTTGTTTAACACTAAGATGTTCTTGTAGGTCAAAAGACTTACGATGCACTGACCTTAGCTTTTGCAGTAAACAATGTGAGAACGATGAGGACTCAAGATCTAAAAACCAGGATTAAGATGAAAGTGATACTGAAGATGAAGAATGACATTTTAAGTTTACAGGCAGTCACTAAAACTACAGTTACCGCCACGTGGTTGTATGCCTCCACGCACCAGTCAAGTTTCTCTTACAGTTTCCATCCATGTGTGTGAACATGGATGCTTCACACACAGAAGATCTGTACAATCAGCACAGTTTCAAGATTAGAGTCCCCAATTCAGTATCTGACCAAATACTTCCCCTTCTGTTCCTGAGTTATGATGCTGAATAATAGACAGAAAAGTGTTTTATGCAGATCATTATGATGTCAAAATGAAGCTGACCTTTGACCTTTTGGATATAAAATGATACCACTTCATCATTTTATCCAATTAGACATTTGTGTGAAACATTAGCACATGAATTCTTGAGTTGTGGCCAAAAACATGTTTTATGAAGTCAAAGTGGCCTTGACCTTTGACCACAAAATTCAATTAATTTATATCCAAGTGATAGTTTATGTTAACATCTGAATAAATGAAATGTATATTTGGGACAAGGCTTTTAGTTGATGTTTTACAGTACGTTACATGATCAGCTTCAGAAAAGAAATCTGCCATTATGTTACATTACGTGGAAGGTTATCCACGGAAGATAATTGTGACAATTTTAATTACACACAACAAAATTCCATGACTTTTCAATAATTTCCATGACCATGGGAACTCCTACCTCGTGTGAAGCATAAATGTGGCTTTAGTAAATAAGTAAACACCTGCATGGCTTGGAACCTGACTGGCGTTTTGAACATTCACTTTCACAAATCCAAAATGGCCACCATGGAGAGTTTTTAAAAAATGGAAACATCAATTTTCATATTCCTCATATTCTAGCGATTCCAAAATTGTATAGTTTATCAATCCCCAAAAATTTTGAATAAAAATACATAAGGAACTAGACTATTAGGACTAAGTTTTATTTCTACTTATTTAATTATTTATCAAATTATTCATTTATTTTAATGAAAAAAGGATTATACACAAAACTTAAGGTAAACAACAGCGGCACATACAGATCAAATTTAAGTACTACAAATACATAAGAAGAACATAAAACAGGATTTAGTTTTATTTTTTTCCATAGTTACGAAAAGTTACAACAGTTCCTTTTTCCGCCGCAGAGTGGGAAGTTTGTCCTAAAGCTTGCTGCTTTTATTTATGCTTAATTCAGCTGCGAAGGTGACTATAATATAGTTACACTCTATGACAGAGTGGGAGCGGGTAGGTTCCAGTTTTTAAAAGGCCCATAGAGTAGTACTACATCTAGAGTTAGTCTATTCTGAATAACATTACAGAATTCAAATCTAGCGGCAGTCCTGAGTCTATTCAATCCAATGGGAGAAGTGAACATAAGCACAGATTATGACCAATTCTTTGGCTCCGTAGTCACTGAGGTAAATATTGAACCCATTTCTCACAAGCCCCAACTCTTCTAAACATTCTGACACCAAACAGGCATCTTTCAGACAGATAGCTCAGGAGTAGTAGGGTTGGGTATTAGGGTAGTAGGGTTGCAATGGTACAGGTACGGTACGGTACAGTAACCATCTCAGAAAATATCAAGGTTTTACGGTATTACGTAATTTATTTTATTATCAGTCAGAATGACCCTTAAAGGAATAAAAACGGAAGGTTTATTGTTGGTTGAACAAATGTTTTATTATTGAAACTTGAAAACATTTTGTTAATAGAAGTTTGTGTAAAAAGTCTCCCCTTTAAAAATAATGGCAATAAAGGTGAGATTCTCCGTACAGCTGCAGTTTTTTGAAATCGTAGATAAGCAAATGTACACGGTATGATACCATCAACTTTTATAACACGGTATACCTTCAAACTGGTGATCATTGCAACTCTAATCAGGAGAAAATTTACTTCTTTTTTTTTGAGACATGTCTCTGTCTCAGCAATACACTGTCGCTACATCTGGCAACAGCTGACTTGATCAGTTGTTGCCAGATCAACTGCTTCTTACTGACACTCATTCCTAAGTGTATGTAGACAGTCCTTTATTTTCTGTTGATTAATACATGTACCTATTGTCAGCAGGAGCATTTGCAATGCATCTGCAGTCTCTAGTTTACAGCTAACACAGCATGGGTATCTTAATTATTTAAATCTTCCGACACTGCAAGGATCTATTAGTAATTGACCTTCTCTGCTTTACACTGTGAGCTGTTCCACACTGATGCAACATTTATACTATCAGATTTTCTACTATTATATTTAGTACATTCTGAGACTGTCGTGACCTCCCACTGAGTTTGCTTAATGAGCCACAAAAACAAATCAAAGCAAATCCCTCTTAGACCATGTCTGCTGGAAGTTTGATTAGTTACCAGCCACTCCATTAAGGTTAAATTAAAATCTACTGCAGTCACTTAGCAGCTCCGGTAGACCCAGAGGGAGTGGCAGGTACCTGCAGACCTGCAGCTGACTGTAGGACAAAATACAACAGCACAAGGTTTCTATGTGTCAGGATGGTAGGATTCTTCTCTGTCCTGAGTGGTGACCTTGTGCAAACTGATCTGAAGCAACATGAGCCATGCAATGTGTTATCACACACACACACACACACACACACTGGATGAGAAGAAGAGTAAAGGCAGACAGAGGGGGACAGGAGAGAGCGAGAAAAGATAGACAACTAAACATAGTATAGAAAAAAACAGGAGTAAAAAGAATAAGACAAATAGAGCCGCAAGAGGCAATTCTGGGGTTCAAGCCAGCATGGACATTTAAAACTTGAAAGCTGGGTAGAATCAAGACCTTTGACAGTTCAGGACGCCTGCATTAAAGATTACCAACAGGTTTTATGACAATCAGACAGATGCTTATTCATTTATGTACAAATCTTTACGAGGCCATACTCTTCTTTGGCAGCACTGTCGCTTCCTATTGGTCAACTGCAGAAACATTTTGGGGACATGCTTTAATGGCTTAATTAAAAAAAGTCCACCAAGTTTGGTGATTTTTGAATCAATGAAGGTTGCCTCATTGATTATGGTCAAATTCTGCGAAAGGCCATTGCACTTGTTTGTAACCTGAACTGAACAGTGCTGAACATTCCGAGTCCAGTATAGCCCTTATAAATCATGACTGCTGGCAGCTGGTCAGAGATTCAGGTGTGTTATACTAGCAGCAGCTAACATAGCAAATGAGCCTCTGTCCTGCAGCAGAGATGAGCAGCAGGCTACAGAGGTCTGGTGAGCTCACTTCTTTCTAAATCCAAACCTCCACATTTTTTTATTTCATCACTCGAGAACATTTATTAGACTCACGACAGCTCCCTCTGGAGACACTAAAGGCTTTAAACTACTTTTTCACAAAGGCAGGAGAACCCCCCAACAACTGGAAACACACTTATGTGTAAAATTGGTAAGTTTCTCTTTAAAGCATTATAGAGTCTGAAACTTCTGGTGTTTCATGAACACATTTTCATGAACAAAATTTCAAAACAAGACATTTTAAGGACCTAAAACAACTTTTTTACAGATAAACACAGATTAGAGCTACTGTAAAACTTCAATAAATAGCCTCCATCCATCCATCCATCCATCCATCCAGCCGCAGGGGCAGCAGGCCAAGCAAAGCACCCCAGACGTCCTTCTCCTCAGCAACTCTTTCCAGCTCCTCCTGGGGGACCCCTAGGCGTTCCCAGGCCAGATGAGATATGTAGTCCCTCCAGTATGTTCTGGGTCTGCCCAGGGGCCTCCTACCAGTGGGACATACCCGAAACACCTCTAACAGGAGGCGCCCAGCAGGCATCCTGATCAGATACCCAAACCAGCTCAACTGACCCCTTTCGAGGTGAAGGAGGTGTGGAACCCAGAGAACATCCTCGGAAACTTTTAGTTCCTACAACACATTCGTTCCTACTTCAAAACAAGCAGCAAGCTGTCAGACTGATATGTTCAGCCTGAAGTAGCTCTGGAACCTCTCCTCATCCAACTGCAGCTCCCGCACCAGCTGATGGTATCCCCCATGCTGTTCACGGCCCCGGAGGATATCGTGAAACCCAGACCCGACGGCGGCTACATCCACGCAGATACCACACGACAGCACAAATTACAAAAGTGTCTTCTTCCATGTTGAATCGATACACAAGTGTGGACAAGCGCACGTACTTATACAATTTTTTGTGTTCTGGAATGCTTGTTATTAGCAGGAATGCAATTAATTTGCTCTCCTTACCACCAGTTTAACTAATCGCACTGTAGGCACTCGAACCCAAATCATTGACAGTGTTTCCCCTAGGTTTACAGCTTTGGGGGGGGGATAACAAATCAAAAAATGTTGCTCGGTTTGGGTTCGGCCCACTTGACATGCTGCTGTGCTGTGCTACGGTGTATTCAAGTAATGGAATTTGTTAATTACGTGACAGCGCCTGAACGCAACACAGGCTGTGTGTGTTTAATGTCAGACCTATTTATACTTTTTATCCTGTTTTCATTGTCCAAACGTGAAAGTTTCTGTCCTCAGGCAAATGCTTGAAGTCCCATTTCTGTGCTCCAGCCAGTAACCTGCTTTGCGACTCCTTTAAATTGAGAAGCATAATCAAACATTCAGAATTTGACGTCATTAGCGACTTGAGCTGCTTTCGCTGCCACAAATATTTTACCAGCAGCGCTGCTAGAGCGAATTGGCAGCTTTTGGTGTGAACGTACAGTAAAGCTGAGCCCATGGAGGAAAATCATTTCAGCCGCTTGTATCCACAATCTCATTCTTTTGGTCACTACCCAGAGCCCATGACCATAGGTGAGGGTTGGGACATAGATGAATCAGTAAATCGAAAGCTTCCCCTTCTGACTCCACTCCCTCTTCACCACAACAGTGCGGTGCAGCGCCTGCATTGCTGCAGAAGCTGCGCCAAATTGCCGATCCATCTCACGCTTCATTCTACAGGCATGAAAATGGGTCAGGGGTGAAAAAGGTGAGAAGGATACGAGACCCGGCACTTGCTAGGGGGTCCCAGGGTTATGCTCCTCGATTGTTTTGTTGGTGAAAAAATGAGCTTCCAAATGGTCATATCTGATTTCTTTTAGATTTAATCTAGTGGTGGTCACATGCAGAATTACAAGATTGCACAGAAACAAAAGTATGAATGTATAATTAAGTGCAAGTAAAGTATCTTTACATGTTCACATATGTTGTATAAGAGACGAGACCAGGGGCGGACTGGGACACAAATTCAGCCCGGGACATTCAGGCACACTGGCCCACACACAGGCCCACACACCGACCCACACACCGACCCACACGTTTCTACCTATAATCCTCTATATGCTTGTACACACAACACAAACGCTGTCCTCAGAATCAACTGCATAAGAAAATCAGCAGTTACTGTTTAATTCCAGACTATAAAATAAATACAATAATGAATTGGCCACAAATGGCGATGTGCTTATTATTTATCTTAAAATAAGCGCATATGACTCTATCCTAATGCATCTAATTTTATGCACAATATAACTGTCTGCCCTTTTAGTCAACTTATTTCTACAACGAATAAATCCCACTTAATACTACTGTTGCTCAGCAAAGATCGGGAAATACAATCAAATTGTTCATATAACCCAGTAAGAATAGTACTCGTATAAAAATTAGGCTTCAGATAACATCAGTTATCTGTTAGATCATTGGATCTAGCTCCAACAGACAGCGCATGAAAGAGAGAGAATAACAGCACTTGAGGATTACAGCACGTGGCATACCGACACAACACCACTTGATTAATTTTTATGAAAAACACCTTTGATTCTTTTGATCTGAGGACCCTTACAGACTAAAGGAATGAGAATAACTTACAGGGTAAGCAAGGGATGGACACATAATTTGAGGTAGCAACAACCTGGTTTTAGACATCAAAAGAACTTAGGGGGAAAAAAATTAATTAATTGGGACAAGGCTTTTAGTTGAAGTTTTACAGTACGTTACATGATCAGCTTCAGAAAATAAATCTGCCATTATGTTACATTACGTGGAAGGTTATCCATGGAGAATATACAGTATATCATGTATTTGGTTCATACCCTGGGTAAAAACCTCTCCCTCCCCTCCTTTATGTCTGTGATATACTTTAATTCAAAAGAATATTCTCCCTAAAACACTGCTGTATGACCAGTGATTCCCATTGCTACTCAAAGACAATGTTCTGTCTGTGTCTTTGCAATGCACCTCCTTTAAAAATACAGAACACTGCAGATATACATTTATTAAGTGAATATTTAATCTGTAACAGAGCTAAGACCAGTTCACAATGTTATCAATCATTTCAGGATTTTTTTTTTTTTTTTTTTAACCAAGACAGTGTTAGGCCGCATTAGCTATCGCTACAAGCATCAGTGTTCAACTACACCAAAACAGCCCTACCTTAAAGGTTCCCTGTGGAGTTTTGACCTCTAGTGGTAATGACATGCAGCAAAGGGCCACAGGCTGAAGTTGAACCCGGGCCGCTGCGGCAACAGCCTTATACATGGGGCAGCTGCTCTATCCACTAAGCCACCGATGCCCCAGTATTTCCTTTTTTTATTTTGATGCTCACCCTTGTCTCTTGTTTCAGGTACTTTACTTCCTGCTCCTGTGTTTCCCTTCTGTGTGATTACCTGCCCCGCCCTGATTGGTTTCACCTGTTCCTCATTACCCCTCCTCCCTTGTGTGTTTAGTCCTTGTGCTGCCCTGTGTCTGTTGCCAGTTGGTTCTCAATTGTTTGAGTGTGTTCTAGTCATTTTCCCTAGTGTTCTCTTTGGATTTGACCAGATTTTTGCATTTTTGACCCTGCTTAAGTCTATTGCCTTTTGACACCTTTGTTTGTGTTTTTGGACTGATTATCTGTGCACCAAACCCTTTTTTTCAGTACAAAACCCAGTGTTTTTGAGTCCTGCGTCTGAGTCCTTTCTTTGTTGGCTCCAGTCTGACAGGTACTGGTCCAACAATATTGTGGAAAAGGAGTATTGAAACAGATTCAAATACTCAGAATCAATATGTTTCGGTAGATCGATATTTTTGACAGCACTAGTAGCAACTTCAGCAAAGCTTCTGGATTATATTGGATGCGCTCTGCTGCCAGCATGTTGTGGCCAAGCAGCAACATCTGGGGCTGAAAAATGAAGCCAACACGGAAGTGCCAAAAACTGCAGCTCCTCCTAATGGGCACTTAGATCCCCATTTTCAAATGCCCAACTTTACAGAAATAAACAGGTTTACAGCCTGGTAAAACAAAAAGTTTTGGTCTCTGTTTTTTTACACTTCTTGCTCCAAAAAAACCAATATGGCATTGGCAAAAATGCCAAACTTGAGGCTACAAAACAGGAGTCAACAAACCAATGGGTGACGTCTCGGTAGCTAAATCCATTATTTTGACAGTCTATGTGTATTTGTGTCAGTGTCCTATGTATTGCAGCCACAACAATGCATATAAACATGACTCGTGTTTGTGTACAGGAAAACTCCACATGGCACCTTTAAAGCTGAATATGGTAGGTATGTTCTGAGGGTGGTGCTAGAAAAGATTTATACTACTGAAACCATACATTTTAAGACAATCTGCTGATTGAGAGAATTCAACAAGAACAAGAAGTTGTGCTTGGTTAGATGTGTCACCAAAAACATTATGTATTAAACTTTATGGACCATGACTACCCATAGCTATCCCATGATGATCTGGGAAGTAGCTATTAAAGATATCTCACTCTAGACTAGTGTCATCACCATCCTTGGCCTTACTTCTAGAGGAACAAAAATGTGGAAAAACAGGGTGTTTTGATTATTTGATTATTGATTATTAAGCCTTAGATACCACAGATATTTTGATTAATCTTGACAGAAAGTCAATCTAATTTCCTGAATTGATTGAATCAAAAGTGAGCTGACCCTAACATTACTCTCATCACACAGCTTAAGACTTTTCAGAAGGAACTTCAGCTACACACCAAATACAGTACAAAGAATGCAGCACTGCTAGTAATTGACTGCACAGAGGACCGTGCATAGATAGCATGTAATGACATTGGTCATATTACAGTAGAGGTGTTGTTTGGCCTTGTTTTAAACAAGGTACTGATACATTCCAGTCACTCTTTGTACCAAAAAAAACCAATCAACATTCTCTAACAGCTACATTATGTGAGAGGTACATCCATGCACGCTTCTTGATGTACAGCCACTGTGATCAGGGGTGTCACGATATACTGCTTTTCACCATTATCACACCATTTACATAAGTATAAAGAATAACGTGTCGTGTTGTCAAACAGTACGGTAAACGGGTGCTGTTTCTCAAACTTTTTCAAGCTTGAATTGATGTCTCAATTTTCTTAAAAATGGATTCCTCCACACATAGAGGCCTTGAGCAGAGGGGCAATAGGGCATTTACTAGTTGGTGTCCTTGCCAACATCATATCAGTCACATATATGATATTGTAACAGGGAGAAAAGTTTCACTCAAGAGAACACTGTTAACTTGTGTAAATCAGTTCCTGGTATGTACTCCCCTGACTGAAAGTACTTGCACTGCTTGACTCTTGAAGCAAAGGAAACATCTAGCCTCTAGCCTCACAGCTACTCTCTGCAACCATAATCCAGCTGCATTCCAATAAGAGAATAGAGCCTGATTTATGCTTGGGAGCTCAACACTTCTTTTAAGTGTCTCTCGACAGATTAAACAGTTATGTGTTTTTTTCTACTCATGCATCACCAAAAGGTTTTAAGTCATCTCCATGGTAACCAGAAACCCCCTGCATTTACAGTCCAGGTCTGTTTCTGTTGCATTACTGAAGCCTAATGTGCACAGACAGCTGTTTAAGTCAAACAAATACCACGCTGTATATGCGTGTTTTCGTTTATTAACTATCTGATCTGCTACCAGTCTGTCTGTGAGCGGCAGATTTGATCATTATGGTGAGCTGAGACACTGCTGTACAGACTAGTTATTGTTGATTTCTTCCTGTGGAGCTGAAAACTACACTGAACAAAAATATAAATGCAGCACTTTTGTTTTTGCTCCCATTTTTCATGAGCTGAACTCAAAGATCTAAAACATTTTCTATATACACAAAAGACCATTTCTCTCAAATACTGTTCACAAATCTGTCTAAATCTGTGTTAGTGAGCACTTCTCCTTTGCCGAGATAATCCATCCCACCTCACAGGTGTGGCATATCAAGATGCTGATTAGACAGCATGAATATTGCACAGGTGTGCCTTAGGCTGGCCACAATAAAAGGCCACTCTGAAATGTGCAGTTTTGCTTTATTGGGGGGGTCTGGGGGGGTCAGAAAACCAGTCAGTATCTGGTGTGACCACCATTTGCCTCACGCAGTGCAACACATCTCCTTCGCATAGAGTTGATCAGGTTGTTGATTGTGGCCTGTGGAATGTTGGTCCACTCCTCTTCAATGGCTGTGCGAAGTTGCTGGATATTGGCAGGAACTGGAACACGCTGTCGTATACGCCGATCCAGAGCATCCCAAACATGCTCAATGGGTGACATGTCCGGTGAGTATGCTGGCCATGCAAGAACTGGGATGTTTTCAGCTTCCAGGAATTGTGTACAGATCCTTGCAACATGGGGCCGTGCATTATCATGCTGCAACATGAGGTGATGGTCGTGGATGAATGGCACAACAATGGGCCTCAGGATCTCGTCACGGTATCTCTGTGCATTCAAAATGCCATCAATAAAATGCACCTGTGTTCGTTGTCCATAACATACGCCTGCCCATACCATAACCCCACCGCCACCATGGGCCACTCGATCCACAACGTTGACATCAGCAAACCGCTCACCCACACGACGCCACACACGCTGTCTGCCATCTGCCCTGAACAGTGAAAACCGGGATTCATCCGTGAAGAGAACACCTCTCCAACGTGCCAGACGCCATCGAATGTGAGCATTTGCCCACTCAAGTCGGTTACGACGACGAACTGCAGTCAGGTCGAGACCCCGATGAGGACGACGAGCATGCAGATGAGCTTCCCTGAGACGGTTTCTGACAGTTTGTGCAGAAATTCTTTGGTTATGCAAACCGATTGTTGCAGCAGCTGTCCGGGTGGCTGGTCTCAGACGATCTTGGAGGTGAACATGCTGGATGTGGAGGTCCTGGGCTGGTGTGGTTACACGTGGTCTGCGGTTGTGAGGCCGGTTGGATGTACTGCCAAATTGTCTGAAACGCCTTTGGAGACGGCTTATGGTAGAGAAATGAACATTCAATTCACGGGCAACAGCTCTGGTGGACATTCCTGCAGTCAGCATGCCAATTGCACGCTCCCTCAAAACTTGCGACATCTGTGGCATTGTGCTGTGTGATAAAACTGAACATTTCAGAGTGGCCTTTTATTGTGGCCAGCCTAAGGCACACCTGTGCAATAATCATGCTGTCTAATCAGCATCTTGATATGCCACACCTGTGAGGTGGGATGGATTATCTCGGCAAAGGAGAAGTGCTCACTAACACAGATTTAGACAGATTTGTGAACAATATTTGTGAGAAATTGTCTTTTGTGTGTATAGAAAATGTTTTAGATCTTTGAGTTCAGCTCATGAAAAATGGGAGCAAAAACAAAAGTGTTGCGTTTATATTTTTGTTCAGTGTATTTATGTCCACTAAATGTCTGCTGTCAACCAGCCTGGACAAGGCAGCTTGGCAGAACAGCCTGTCATAAAATATCAAGGTGACAAAAACAAGAAGGACTTTTACAGGTCAAGTAAGACCTTATTAATGGAATAAGATGAAAACACATTTCTTTGGTTTGCACTGATGTAATCTTCCTTTTAAGATTCTATTGTTTAATTCAATGTTACACATTATATGATTGGTGTGATTTGTAGATTCATAAATTAATCAATTCAAATCAAAAAACATCAATACTGTTTTACTGAGTAACACAACAGCTGCTTTGTTGTTAACTGGTTTGCTCACACACACACACACACACACACACACACACACACACACACACACACACACACACACACACACACACAGAGTTCACATGTCCTCTTGCAGAACCAGCGTGGTTTGGCAGTACTTTAATCCAGAAAATGAATTCAGCAGCAATTAATCTTTTTTGAGATGTTATATTATTTGTTAACTTTAAGTGAGTTTTTGTAAGATAATGTGCAGGGTTACCTTCATACTGCACAATGCAAAATGCCTCTCATTTCAGCTGAAATTTAATTATGAATTAGATGTTGTTTTATTAACTTTAAAGTGGAGTGCTGTCATTTCTGTCAGATAATCTGCAAGGTTCAATGTGCCCCACATTTCAGAGGCAGTTGATCTATTTTAGATGTTATTTTAGTGGTTAAAGCTATAGTGTGTAACTTCTACAGGTCCGTAAATGTCCGTTTCACCCAAGCCACTACTAGAGGAGATGACACAATGCTGATTAAGCCGATCGGCTCCTCTAACATCTCGCGGTATTTTTCAATATATATCATTATTAGTATGCATGTTGACCGGCAACATTCCCGCGCTGGCACACAGGAAATGCTTCCTCACAACAAGAAGGGAGGGGGAGGAGAGTGTCATAGCAAGAGGTGCACAGACGGTCAGAAAAATGCGGCCCGAGCCGTGCTCTTGTGTGCTTACCTGTGTGTGTGTGTGTGTGTGTGTGTGTGTGTGTGGGTGCGCGCGCGTGCACGTGTCTGTTTGTGTGGGTGCGCATCGGGATCGAACTCTGCTGTCCATGATACAGAGAGCAGAGGAGGACTGTAAAGGTGCGACCATGTAGAGACAGAAATGACATGCCGTCGTGTAAACAATATAAGTCATCACGTTATAAAGTGAAACGTTTCATCGTATAACACGATAAATAGTATATTGTTATGTTATTATATGAAACATCTGTTGCTCAAAATAATATAACTTTAGTTTATGAAGAGATAAGACGGAGCCCTCTCCTCTCCTCTCCTCTTAAATGCTTTACTCACAAGTGTGTGAATTGACCTGGATATGAAGCGTCCGTAGCGCCAAATAATATAACAGTAGTTTCTAAAGAGCTAAGGCAAAAAAAAAAGAAAAATAAATCAGCAGCGGTGGTCATATTTCAGCAGGGGAGCACCACCGCTGCTCGTTGCATATAAGGGAAACACTGTTGCTCAATGGATTTGTTCGTTTTTGGAATGCACAGTATTCTTCCAATTTAGCGTTAGTGTATTTTAATCAGAGGTGGAAAAAGTATCCCCATCAAGTTGTTGGAAGTAACTAAGTAACTTCTACTTTAAGTACATTTTAAACAAACTACTTTTTACTTTTACTTGAGTAGATTTTTAGAAGGGTAGCTTTACTTGTACTTAAGTAGAATTTCATCAAAGTAAAGGTACTTTTACTTGAGTAGAAGTTTTCAGTACTTTTTCCACCTCTGCTTAACAATAAATTGTGCTAAATTTTCACTGTAAATTTTGAAGTGTTTTCCCTTTTTTTGACTAGTCAACTAATCTTAATTAAAATTTTTGTTTAGTCGACAAGGAAATTCATCGCCAGGAACATCCCTAGTAGTAACAGTACTGAGACAATATCTGTATAAGAGGGAGAGCTGGTAGGACGGGATTATACGCAGCACAGGTGTGACATTTTGATGACAATAGCAGTTAGCAGCTTATTCAAAGAAGAACAGTGGCTGACGATGTCCACAAATTGGTAAAACAATGAGGTCCGGGAACTCCTCACCCTCCAAGCAAAGGACGAGATCAGCCGCTATATAACAGAGATGGTAAATGATTGTTATTGACATGTTAAGCCATTGTTATTGTTTATAAAGCGCTTCTGACGTATATGTTATATGTCACACTAGAGGCCGACGCTGTTGTGTTAAATGTCACGCCCATCATGCCTCTTTTGAATCCACGATAACGCCATGCTGTCTAAAATGACACACTGGAGCAGCCTGATGCTGTCATTGTAAGTTCTGTGTAAAAGTGTAAAGGCATCATAATGATGGGACTTCATAACGACCCTATGGCACTATCTCTGTGTAAATAGGGCTAAATCTCTATAACTGCCTCTTCAATTTAATGTATCTTTATATTGCATTTTGCTCTGATGTGTGTTTGAATTTGGCGATGACGTGAAAAAAAGTTTAATATTATCTGAAATAATATTTAAATAATGTCTCTTAATATCGTTATGATCTTTATGGTATGGGGATATTATAATTATTGTTATACTCTGTGCCACAACAGGAGTGTGATGAAAACGTGATATCGTGACAGTCCTGATTCAGATGAAGTGACAGAGAGCAGATTAGGTCAGACTTTTATACTGTAGACTCACATAGCCAGACTTTTGACTATCAACATGTCTGGTCCACAGTGTTGAGCTTTTAACCATTACGCCCTTCTAATTAGATTTTCTGAAAACAAATTTAAAAAGGCAATTTAGAGGATAAAGTCAGTTTTCCTTGTTTCCGGCATGATCATCACTTAAGAAACACTGAGAGTAAAATCTAGAATCTAGAGGCTCAGAGGAGCTTAAGGTGTTGTGTGGACCAGACATCAGGCCATGTGAGACTACTTCTTCAAACAGAGGAGGAGATTACAATGTGGAGCAGACAGACGGAAGGAAGTGTTACTGGAGTCCTGCAGACAGAGGTGGGGCTGAGGCCTTCTGGGCATGTTGAAGCAGCAGCTGCATGGTGGTCAGCAGGAGTGAGATCCATCTCTTTTTCTCCCTCTCTCTTTTTCTTTTTGCTGGGTTGCAGAAGGTGAAGATGGAAGAAAGCTGCAGTGCATGGTCAGCCTGACGTCCATCCCTCTTTCTCTGCTCTCTCTCTCTCTCTCTCTCTCTCTCTCTCTCTCTCTCTCTCCCTCAATGTTTCGCCGAGGTGCAGGCTTGTGAGAGGCCGGTGATTGGCTGGTGTGAAAGTGTTTAAACTGATGGAGACGGGAGGAGGAGGAGTCTTGGTGTGATGGAGGTCTACCGTCCAAACTTTTTATAACTACACTCTCAGTCCACGATGACTGAAGATCTCGACACAGTTTCACATATGACTGACCTTTTTCATCTAGTGGTTTAACCTGAATCAAGGATGGCTGCAGTGGAGAGAAACATGCCACGACAGGGAATTCAGACTGAAAACAGAGTCCTACCTTTCACAGGATCCTCCAGATTGTGAAACAGTAGGGACACCTCAAATGGTTCAGCGGTCATAGTGTGCCTTTAGTTAAAGTATGAAACTGAGACAAAAAAGAAAGAAGGAGACAGTGTATGCCTTACCTCGCCTGACAAGGTACGGTTTAGTGTAGTCCCAGCTCTCGTTGTCATTCTTAATCACATTCAGACGTGTTGGCTGTTGACAAAAAGAATTCAACAGGATCCAGTCAAACGTAGCACAGTAGCACAGATATACAGGAGCTGCATTCTTCTTATCCATTTATATACACATATATATATATATATATATATATATAGATATACACGCACACACACACACACACACACACATATGTGTCACTCTCTCTTCCTCTCACTCACTCAACCACAGACTTGCTATGCAGCAAGCTTTTTCTTCAGATGAAGTTGACAGGTGAGGTAGTGATGTTGAGACTGTAACAATGTGTGAACTCAGGACCCTTTAGGCAACTGTGTCTGCAGTGTGTCTTGTTTTTTTCCCTCAAACCAGTATAACCTGTAGAAGCAGACTCCCTCCTTCTCTGGATATCACTCTATGCTACTGTAGAGAGCAAAGATAATTAACATTGTTTTGTAAATGGTCAATTAACTGTCAATGCATAATAACCTACTTTTTGCAGATTGGATTCTTATTTTACTATGTCACTGTTACAACTTAGAGAATTTCCAAAATAAAAGTCCCACATTTGTCCAGAAGTCCTCATTACCTGGAGACCCACCCAGGTAAATAATCACCAGCTGCCTCTGTTTATAAATAACTATATAATGTTCAAATAAATTTATATTATCTATAAATAAGCCATATCACACAAGAGGGAGTGCTGCTGTTGTCATATTGCATATTGCTTATTGCTTTTTGCTAACGCGATACAAGTTGGATTTAACACCATGATGCCTTTAGCACAGGTTACTGATGTAGGCTACTTGTTAATTTGCTACAGTCTGTCATAATGACAAATGACGGTTCAGCTGGTTTGTATAAAATCCAACCAGTTTAATACCGTCCGTAAAACCGGAAATTGGCCAAACTCTAACCATTAGGCTCTATCACCTGCAAACTGTCTCTGTGTCTGTTCCTGTTGCTAAACAGATGACGTACAGTTAATATACCCCAACTTTACCTAAAGATCTGAACCCACAATCTTGTAATTTTCAGAAATTAGTGAGTGGATGGCTTGACATTTTCTTCAGTTAAAGGACAAGGACAAAACAGAACTATATGTTACAGGAAGAGAGTCATATCTTACTCCACACTCCTTTAACATTACATATGTGCCTAAAATCTAGGGGGCTATCTTTCATAGTGATCGGATTTTGAAACACGAGGGCTGTACCCAACTCAGAAATTTTGTCAGTCAAATCATTTCAAACGAATATTTAATGATTCAGGTTTTTTTCCTTTCTAAGTTGTAAGGGGGCTCAGTGGGATGTTCAATGTGACAGTGGCATTGATGTAATATAGTGAACAAGCTAACAGAGGTCAGAAATGTGCAACTTTTTTTTGCACTAGATACCAAACAAAAACCAGAGACTCTGTTGTGTTGACTACCTGTGAGCTGTAAATTCACAGCTCCCAAGCAGAAGAGAGAAGATAATGTACTGTAATGTAATCTTGGAGCCTTAAGGCCCGAACATACTCGGGCGGAACATACGCGGAACGGACTCCGCGGAGGTCCACGCGGACTCAAAGCAGACGTCCGCAAGCCCTGTGCGCGCAAAGCTCAGATTTTACGACCGTGCAGACTCCGCTCCGCGCACCAGTGACTGCTCGGCATGTATTTTTCACATCGCGGGGATTTTTCACGGACATTTTTTTTTTTGCCTTTAAGTTTTTATTAATTAATTTTAAACAGACAAAAAAAAACAAAAAACAGAAACAACAAAACTGACACATTGTTCCAAGTGGTGCAAACGAGATACACAGTAACCATGACTCAGTAAAAGAAAATTACCAAAAAAATAAATAAATATAAAAACACAACAAACCCCCAATTTGAAAAGAAAAAAAAAGGCAGCACAGACATTTTTACAGGAAACTACAACGCGCAAGTGCGCTCGACTATGGAAGCCCGAATGACTGTGGACATTCCTCGCGGAGTCCGTTCCGCGTATGTTCCGCCCGAGTATGTTCGGCCCTTTACAGTGGAAAGTTTTTCCTCCTCTGTGCTGCTGCATCATGTCCGCAACTGACTGTACCAAAGAGTAGCATGAAAGTAAAGAGCGCTCACTCCGGAGCAAAATCTGGGGACCAAAATGTCCCAAGAAGTACACTGCACAAAACACAAATACAAAAACAACTGCTCGACTTGAGGCAGTCTCAGTTTACTGAGGGGTCTTCAAATGACGATTCAAATTTCCGACTTTCAAGGAGCAGCCCTATGAAGCACACATTCTAAACATCACTAAATGTGGCATTTTACAACTTAGAAGAGCAATGCTGAGGTCACATTGTTTCTCTTGTGGGACAACAAGGTATTTATACTGTTATTGTCTTGATTACTGTAAGTCATTGTTCAAGGGCTTTCCCAAAATCTACGATTTTGTTTATTTATTTCTGTGACATACTGAAAGAACCCTTCCGTCGCAGCACATCTGTGCTTTAATCAACAGAATGACTCCAGGCTTGTGAGTGCTGAAGTGTTTATTGTCTCTTACCCTTGCATATTCAATCTTGAGCGTACAGCAGCCAGCATAGATGTCAGCTCCGTTCAGTGCAGCTTTGGCCTTCTGAGCACACTGAACTGACTCAAACCTGAAGAGTGGGGTTAAGGAGAGGATGCTGTACATTCCAGCACACAGGTTCACACAGCATGCAAAGACACACACATTAACACATATCAGGAAGGATATTCCACCATGGCCTGGATTCCATTTCGTTTAAAGATGACAATCCTCAGCACACTGCCAATGGGGTTACACACTGTGTACAGTACATCCTGGACCAAAATGGAAAAAGAGACAGAAATCCAACATTCAACACATTCTTAAAGTTTCTAATGCTGCAGTGTGCCTTAACCTGTATTAACCCCTCATGTACTTATTGGCCCAATGTCCTGACAAAAACTATTGCGTTAAATGTAAATATACACTACCACACTGAAGGTGCTTTGGTGACTACATTTCACACTTAGCAACATTTAAAAGGCAGGCAAAAAGTCCTTGGCAGTCATTTTGTCACAAAACTATATATTGAGAGGCAGTATAGACAGAGACAGACAGCCTGATGGAGGGTTATGAAAACCCTCTTAAGAAGAAGTCTAGACAGACAGACACTGCTTTTAAGAGAAGATGAGTGGATGCAGTTTGTTTGAGAGGGAGAGACTGACAGATGGGCATACAAGATCACTCTGCATCTTTCAGTGCATTTACAACAAATAACCAACTAACGTCTTTTCAGACTTTTCGAAGGTTTTTTCGCAGCCATTGAAAATCAACTGGGAGAGACAAAAGAGATAAAAGTTATATCATCCCAATGTAGTGAAACTTGACTTGCTCTTGAAGGCAGTTAGAGCATGCTGATAATCAGCTCTATGACAAATTTGACACAATTTGACCTATAACAACTGCCTTGCAGTTGTATGCTCCTGCGAACCAGTCAAGTTGCAATTACAGTTTACATCCATGTCTGTCCAGACCCGTATGTAGCAATGACAGCTGACAATGCTTCAAATGTTGCTGCAAAGAAGCTAAAACATGGATTCTTCACACACATCTTCCAATCCAGCAGCATACATGTAGAAGATACATGTATACAATCAGCACAGTTTCAAGGTGGACACCCAAGATTATTGTCACCAATAAATATCACCACCAAATATCTCTTCTGCTCCTGAATTATGGCATTTAATAATGACCACAAAAATGTTTTTGCAGAATATTATGTCAGAGTGAAGTTGACCTTTGACCTTTTGGATATAAAATGTCATCACTCCATCATCTCCAGTTATGACCAAAAACAGGGTTTTTTGAGGTCACAGTGACCTTCGACCACCAAATTCTAATCAGTTCATCCTTGCATCCACACTGTAAACCCAGATTTTGTTTCTAATTAAACTTCAGAGTAATCATTACTAATTCTTTCATGTTTTGTAAAAACATACTATCATTACTACACAACATTAGTTGCTTGTACTATTTAGCTGAAAGATTCATTACACTAATCATGTTAAGCAGAGTGACTTGGTATGTTAACTTTTTGTAAGAAAGGGGAGGGGCTAATTCAAAATTCTGCCTGGTCACGTGACGAGGCCTGTGAGATATCATGTTCACAATGGGACAGACGGATGGACAATCTGAAAACATCATGTCGGCGTGGAAGCACAAAAAGTTTAATGTACATGCAGCATATTTTTTATAAGTGCATAGATTTATCAGAAAAATTCCACAAATGTTATGAAAAAAATAATTCCACACAGAGAAAAATGTATGTGCGTGTGTGTGTGTGTGTTTGTACCGTGGTTATAGGGTAGAGGGGGTTTTGTATGGACAGCAGGAGGACTTTGTTGCCACTGTTGGGGTTGTCAGCATTGGTCGGCCTGGTGATTCTCTTGGATGTTGAGTAATTAAAGTACGCCTGTTGGCCTGATGAACAGATGGACAGAAATATAAACACTTACAATACTCTGCATACAAGCATGTGTAACTAATCCATCACATCAGAAAGTCTTTACAATGAAAAGCCTGGGAATCAAACCTGCGATGTATACAGGCTCCTTGGCTCCACAGGACACACAGCGGTCAGCACTCTCTACTGCAGAGAACTCCACCAGGGCCTGACGCTTGAATGGCATCATCATTACATAACTGAGAACACACATGCAAACATTCAGATAGGATGTACACATGCTTTTTATTCAAATCTTTTCCACTGAATGAGCTTCCATTTCACTGGACACATTACCTGCTCTGCCAGCCTCTGCCAGCCACACTACATGTCCCCCACTCTTTGTCAAAACCTTAAGCCTGGTAGACACTGTGCAAGTTCGGGTTGTCCCAGATGAAAGATGACTAACGTGGAAGAAGCGTGGTGATATCTTTGGTCGTGGTTCTAAAATGGTGGTCCTATGTCGCACAGTGAAAGAGGTTCAAGGATGTCTACTGTCACAGACTTACGATCAAAGACAGTCTGGGATAAAATTCTGACAGTGTCAGAAATTTGGGATGACCATCGCACTGTGTGACTGCTGTTACGGTTACAAACCAACCAACAGAAATGCAACATGAAATGACGCACTGGCACTAAACCCAAACAAACAAATAGCAGCTTGCCATGGAGGCAAAACACGCTAAAAGAAATGTGTGGGATTCCAGCAAAGAGTAAAACCTTCTTGAGTTGTGGCAGCAGAAACCTTGCCTGTATGATGTGTCCTCCAGCTCCTACCATGACTGCTTAAAGAAGGACAAAGCATAGAAGGAAATAGCGGCAGAGCTGCAGCTGCCAGGTGAGCAACCTAGCAGCTAGCAAACACACACATGGACACACTGCAGTATAGTACCCACAAAACTTCAGGTTATTTAATAATGTGGCCCTCTATGTTGTGCTTCACAGTTGGAGAAGTAATAACCTGTGCAGCATCCTTGTGCAATCAGTATGGAAAGATATTACATCGTACGCTGTAGCCTGCGATTCAGTAGGAGCTGTAATTGCACAATCTGCATACATCAAACTTGATGTCATACCTAAGTTTATTAGCTTGTAGCTTGCACTAACCTTAAAAGATTGCTAAAATCTCACAGTCTGAAGGAGGCCTTAGAACAGCAGATTGTGTTTCAATCCTCAGCACTCATATCTTAACAGATCTGAATAGAAATGGGTCATTTTTGTGCTGCTGTCAACTTTGAACCGAGGATATAAACCCTCCAAACCCCATTAAAGAAGAAGAGTTTACTGCCTTCGTTTCATTAAAGACAAAAGTGATCTGCCAAATGAGATAAGATAATATCTTTGTGTGTGTGTGTGTGTGTGTGTGTGTGTGTGTGTGTGTGTGTGTGTGTGTGTGTGTTTGACAGTATGCTTTTCCCTGCAGCGTGGTTCAGGTAAATGAGAGGTTAATCAATACTGCAACATGCAGGGAGTGTAAATAATGGAATAGGAGTCGTTTAGAGTGGAAACTGCAGTATCAAAAAATGTTTCCTTTAATTATTCAGCACCTGTAACTATCTTTACACTAAAGCTCCTGAAGCCCACTGCAGGAGTTTGTTACACCAAATCACTTAGTACCTGTAACTTTATGCGATTTCATGTTTTACTTCATGTGTCCCCTTTAAATATTGATTCATGTTCAAATGTTCACGTTGTTGCTCTTTAAAAGCTAGAATACTGAGTAATACAATGTTTAAATATTGGTTATAGTGATGAGTGAGGTGCTTGTGGAAAACCTGAAATTGTATCAGTGTGTATAGAGTTAATTCTGTATTTTCAAAATTGTCAAAAAACTTTCTCCATGATTCATAAAACATAAAAAACAAGACTGGGTCAAAACCTAGTGTATGGCTGGACTGTGTATAAAACACTGAGGGGCTTTTTTAAAACAAGGGCTTTTAATTTTAAACAGAAAATGGCTCCATCCAACACAACCCTCACCTCTACAGCTCCAATTGGTGAAGTAAGTTTTTGCCAAGCTGAGCGTCAGAACTCTCAGAGTCAGAGTCACTCACACCAAATAATTTGTCCTGTTTGTACACTCTAATTTTCACTTTCATATGCAAGTGAGCCCTGCCAGTGTCTTTCTGTTCTCTCTAGTGCTGATATGGACCTGGAGAGCTCACCAAGACTTATCATGTCGCTGAATGTGTATTAACAGATGGTAGTTTAAGGGCCTGCAGTATGAACTCTGGAAGTATGGCTGTGTCTTTTCTTTGACAACACTACAGCTGGGCGATATGGACAAAAATTCATATCTTGGTATTTTTAGGCTGAACAGTGATACCAAAAATATATCTCGGTATTTTCTACAAAAAGGGCTACATGTTTTCAGTTGCAAGCCAAAGCCAAATTTGAGATGTCACAAGCACTTTTATACAAACACACTGTTATCAAATTAAAATGCAAAGACAGGATTTTTTTCTCTGTTTGAAAATATGCAGCAACATGTAAGTGAAAAATTATATAAACAGCGGGGCTGTACATTAACTTTTTGCACATAGCACTGGAGCTACAGAGGTTTAAAGGTTTGCAGTACAGAACACAAAACTAAAACACGAGTATAAAAGTATCAAGTAGACATTAATCCATTGTAGTTTGACACAATTAAAAATCTTTGTGGGGGGAGTTAAACAGTCGTTTTCCATGGCCTTTCAAATTAATCTAGTGCTGGAAAATTATTTGAATATTTTTTATTTTTTATTAATCTTATTCATGCACATAGCATCGACAGAGAGGCCGTGGGAGGGAAGGAGTGAGAGACACTTTAGCCCCGTTTCCACCATGGTACCTTTGGAACTAAAAGTACCCTTTAGACATGGTACCTAGACGCTAGCGTTTCTACTGCAAACAGTACCTTTAAATGTAGGCAGGGTTACTGTCACTCACTGCTCTGTCCAGAACTCACTGTATTTCCTCATTATCAGTGACACAGAGGAAAGTCTGCACCCCATTTGTCGTCCATGGAACAAGACTGCACGCCAACATTTTCAGAACAAAATAGCTCAAAACAAAACAGGCTGCAGTGAGAGTCTCTCTCCATGGGATATATAAAAAATACCGGGTTTGTGCATTTAGTCCTTCTCAGGCAAGCTCAGGGGTTTAGTGTTGAGTTGGCCAGACGCTACGCGACCCTTTTCTTTTCTCCAAGTGAGCATTAGAATATATGCAGTTCACATGACCCCGCCGAAATTAATACATATAAACGCTTGAAGATCCACTCATTACTAAAAGTGTATGTCATATAAAAACTAAAGTAATGGTCAAAGTTGTAATATACAATATTTAAGGTGTGTTGATTGAGTCACCTTGTCAGCTTGTGCATTGAGTAACATTACGAGTTAATGTTCCATAAATCCCGGTAGACGGCCCAGTGAATGAAGTCATTTTTTTCTCAAACTCCGGCTGCAAACATCCTTTCATTGCATATTTACAGTTTACTAATTAAACTCTTCATGATATGAACAGTGGCTTCTCCCTGATAACCAGCCACAGCTCAGCCCTGAGCAAAGTGACAGTCTGCTACTGACCAATCAACGGACTGCAGTGTTCACAGCTCCACCTTTTAGTACCAGATCTGTGTGCAAGGTACCCCAACAGAAGCGGTACCAAAAATGGTAATGGTTAGGAACGGTTCCATCGGTACTATCCACAACTTTTCGCAGTGGAAACGGAACAAAAGCGTACCGAACTGAACCGTACTGCTGGGTGGAAACAGGGCTTTAGTCCATGTTATATGTCTTGTATATAAAACATCTGTGTTGTCCCTGCATTTTCCTGAACACAACCGTTACCTGCATCCAGGCGCTGTCTCAATGTCCAGTGTTTCCCATTAATTAACGAAACTATGGCGGCCGCCATAGTTTAATTTGACCCGCCATAGTTTCTAAATAAAGATTTAGGCTGCCGAAAGTATTGACTTTTCATAATATAAATAATATCTCGAACGCCGTAGCGTTTTGTGCCGATGTGCTCAGGCTGTCAGATCCAGCGCTCGACAGTGGGAGCGTTTCACTCGACTAAAAATACGTGTGCGCGAACTGTAAAAAATATTTAGGGGCACGTGTGCGCATAAAAAAAATCAGCCAAAGCAGCCTATATTTTTGTCAATAAAAATATATGATAATCTAACCGCAAATGTTGGAGGAACTCCAGCCGCCTTCCCTCTTCCCCGTGTGACACGGTTATGGGCGGTTTTCCAAGCCACTGTCGGCACAATGAATATAAGTCCCACTGTCGGCAGCGTGGAAATAAGTCAA
>NC_065524.1:4657939-4675153 GCF_006386435.1 Epinephelus moara
CTGAGGTTTCTACTACCGTTTTTTCCCCGTTAAAGGGTTTTTTTGGGGAGTTTTTCCTTATCCGCTGCGAGGGTCCTAAGGACAGAGGGATGTCGTATGCTGTAAAGCCCTGTGAGGCAAATTGTGATTTGTGATATTGGGCTTTATAAATAAAATTGAAAATTGATTGATTGATAATAACATTATATGCCCCCCCATAGTTTCCCAAAATCCTGTGGGAAACACTGATGTCACACAATAGACTACAACTACCAAGAAGAACAGGGATGTCCTATGATCCTCAAACAAACACAAACTAGTTAACAAATGCTCGCCTGAAAAAATCAAGCAGCTCTGTCTCCCACATATGCAGAGCAGCGATGAAATGCATGTGTGCTCCTGCAGTAATCTCATTCATCTTACAAACTGATTCAGCGTAGCAAGTGCAACAAACAGCGCAATGTCGCACTGTAGACTAATCAACAGACAGATTAAACAGAATAGCAGCTCTGTGTCTCTCTAAGTGTTGCTGGAGAAACTTGTGAGTGAGTGGTGCAGTGCTGTGCGGAAAGTGTGAGAGGAGAGATGGACACTGGACACTTCAATATATCGTTCATAATTGTTATATCGCCCAGTTCTAGATAAGAATAATAGATTTAAGGAAAAAACTGGCTCAGCTATAAACCATGTTAAGTGAACTGGTGAACTCTGTCTGTTGGTGTAAATGTGTCCCTTCTTCTGTCCTGCACAGATGTGTCCAGCCTGTGATTAACCTGTTCATGGTGTACACTACCTGTCATCTAATGCATGTAAGTTCCAGACCCCCATAATGCAGAGTAGGATAACAAACACACATGCACACGCACGCACACACACACACACACACACACACACACACACACACACAATTGTTGCTTTCTCACCATATGGGTCCAAACTTTTCCAAGGCATCTATCAGGTCTGCTTCTACCACAGCCTCACACAGACCCCTGACATGGACCACAGGGCTCGGAGAGATACGATGGGAATCCTCACCATTATCCTGCAACACAACACACACAGTCAACCAAAGTTACACATCAATCTGGTCTGTAGCACACCAGACTTCCCAACACTCGAGATGCTGGGTCAGGAAAATTGTGCACATGTACACATTACAAACAACATCATGCAACTGTCCCCATTGCGCTTATCTAAATGAAAGATCAAATGATAAACCACAATGATACATTTCCAGATGTTGAAGCATCAGATAAACCTTAACACACATCATCAGTAAGTGAAACTGGACTCACTTGATCATATCTGATCTTCTCATCTGTACTGAAACGACATTCCACAAACACAGCAGGTAGTGCTTTTGTTTTTGAATACAACACTGCTTTCTGTATCAACCCCGGTTCTGTCACCAGCAGTAGGATAACATATAGACCACACTTAAATGACTGGCACTAAAAGCTGTGATGTGTTACAACTCATGGCTGTTGAATTTTTTTGCTGGGACAGATTGAAAACTGATGCGAGTGGGTAAAATGTACATCGCTAAAGTAACTATGAAAAAGTCCATTTAAGTTGTTATCGTCTCTTTTTTAATGTTTTGTCCAGTGCACCGTCAAACAACAACTTTGCACAACCAGTCATAATATCCCTGGAAATTACCTTCATGGCTTTTTCTGTTACTGTAAAAAATGCTGGAGCCAACTGATACCCCTTTTCACAAAAATTAATGCATGTATGCAGGTTTTTTAAACACAGGAACACCTGTTAAAAAGGGGAATAGACTCCTTTCCCACTGCCAGTAGACAAGATGTGTGTACACGGCTCTGCAGCAGACAAGTATGCCTTTGTGTTTTTGTTTTTGTTTTTTTGCTGTGTCATGTTCGACATCACGGACAGGCCAGGAAAAGGGGTTTATTAACAGTAGAAAGCAGCATGGAGACCAGTGAAAATGTTAGGGTGGTTACCTTTTTCTTATATTTGTTACTCATTCTGACTTGCCAACTAAATTTGGAATGATGTCCGAGCACTGTTTTAATGGAGAAGGACATTATTTTGTGTCGGCCTGTCGTTGGATTTCACCGGTAAAGGGGCTAAATTAAGTGCTCACCTGGTAGGGCTGCATGAAAAAATGAGAATCACGATTTTTTGGCTTATAATTGAGATCACGATTCTCTCACGATTTTTTTTCCACCATAAAGATTTATTGTGTTTATTTCCTGATACAAAAGGAAAAGTAACAAAAATTATAAATAATTAATAAAAAAATATCATTAAATAACAAAACCTATGATTGTACCTGATACAAGAGACACAAGGCACATAAATTCTGGTCAGCAGAGAGGGAACACTCCTGTTTTTAGCTTAAATGCAACAGCTGACAGCCTGACACTGACCGTAAAAACAATAAACTTTAGTCTCTTGTCTTCTCTTACAGCTTTTGAACAATTTTAACAATAATATCAATGTTGAACAACATTTTTCTGAGGTAGGTATTCCAGGCCTGGAATTAAGTCATTTTTAGGGCAAGGCCACTTTGGCCTTTGATAAATACAAATTTATTGGGGCATCACGGCCAAAATGTGGGCCACCAAGGCCAAAACCAATGGCGCAATAACAATATGTGCTAATTATATTGAATGAAGACAAAACAATATGTGTTGAAAAACAGTACTGAGTTTATTAAAACTGTAAACTGAACATTTGACTTTTCCACAAAATGCTGTGTGATTTATGTTATTAAAATTAAATTCAAATGTGAACAATTCATAATATTCATTGTTATTGTTATGATAAAATAAAGTCTAAATGGACTAAGGAAGATCAAAATTAAACGTTTCAACACCATGCATTTGACAGGAGTATTCACCTAACATAGCCTACATATCTTTAATTATATAATTATTTATATGTCTCTACGTATATTTTTACATAAATCCCCAATATTTTATTTGCCTTTAAAAAAAATCCTCTTCCTTCATTTAATTTGACAATGTTTATTGTACTGTATTATATGTATTAATTCTCTACAGGATCTTGTATGTTCTTTAAGGTGCGTTCAATTTATTAAAAGAAAAAAACAAAAAAATGTTTTGGTGAACCCTGCAGCAAAGTGAGCCCTCTTCCTCAGAGAGGATCTTTGCCTCCCAGTTTGCTCCTGGCGGCAGAGCAGAGTGAACCGTCTTTCTTCTCAGAGGATCTTTGTCCCATGAGAGCAGGCACTCAGCTGCTCTCCGTGTCCGCAGTGTAAACATCTTTCGCTGGCGATTTGACAGTCACTAGAAGCACATTATGACCCTTTCTAAAAGTTTCTGTGTGGTACCTGTGTTGTGTTGTGGTACCATACTCATGACCCTCTCTAAACTGATGACTGCAACTCTCCCCTACCTTTGAGTGATAGTGTGCTTCACAGCTGACCATGGAAGAAGACAGCTGATGAGACTCCACTCGAGCAAGGCTGCAGGCCTTGATGGTGTCAGCCCCAGGATGCTTAAAGCCTGTGCCCCCAGGTATGTGGAGTACTTCACCACGTCTTCAACGTGAGCCTGACTCTTCAAAGGGTCCCTGTGCTCTGGGAAAAGTCCTGCCTCATTTCTGTGTCAAAGGCACCTCGTCCCAGGGGCTCCAAGTGCTCCAACTACAGACCAGTGGCACTGCCCTCCCGCATCATGAAGTCCCAAGAGAAACTTATCCTGGAGAAGCACCGGCCCATGGTCAAGCCACTATGAACACACAGACACACCAACCCAACTTCAGAGAACTAGCAGCAACAAAGCTCCCCTGCTGCATCGCCTGACATTGCAGTGTCTTGGACAAAAAGTTGCACACGAACACATCGCAAAGACTACAGTCAACAGCCAACCAGTACATATGCTCTTCGCCTGCATGAGAGGAACTTGTCTTGATGCCATTTGGCCACTTAGCACATTAACAACTCAATCCAATGTTGAAAGAACAGAGCATATTTACCGTGCGCCAGTAAACAATAATAAATAAAGAAAAACAGTCTCACCTTATGTAACAAGCTTGTTTTGGTCTCACCTCTTGACTTAAGCTCTTTGGTAGCTTTTCTCACTTTGTTTCTCTTCTCGGTAACAGTGCGGGACATACCGCACCTACTAGAGCGACAGCTGTTGCTCACCAACAGCCCAACGTTGACTGATGACTGACCGTCACCTTGGTTTGTCAGGGCCTTTAGACCCCTCCAGTTTGCCTACCAGCCCTGACTGGGAGTTGAGGACGCCCTCATTTACCTACTGAACCGTGTTGATGCTCACCTCGACAAGCCCATGAGCACTGTGAGGGTTATGTTTTTTGAGTTCTCAGTGCTTTTAGCATGATTTGGCCAAGCCTACTGAATGAGAATCAGACCAGATCAGATCAGATATATTTTATCAGTCCCCAAGAAGCTGACACCTATGCAAGTGGATGCCCCCCTCATGTCCTGGATTTTAAATTACCTGACTGGCAGACCACAGTATGTGTGGGCACAACAGTGTGTGTTGGCCAGAGTGTTCAGCAACACTGGGGCCCCACAGGGGACAGCCTTTTCTCCTTTCCTCTTCACCCTCTACACCACAAACTTCAACTACCACACAGGGTCCTGCCATCTTCAGAAGTTTCCAGATGACTCTGCATTAGTTGGATGTATCAGCAAGGGTGATGAGGCTGAGTACAGAGCTGTGGTGGGTAACTTTGTCACATGGTGTGAAGAGAAGCAGCTCAATGTGACAAAGATAAAGTAGCTGGTGGTGGATCTGAGGAGGGTGAAGGCACTGGTCCTTCAACATCTGCCAGACAATGCTGAGAGTGTTTTATTAGTCTGTGGTGGCCAGTGCTTTCCTCTGTGCTGTTGTGTGCTGGGGCAGCAGGTTGAAGGTAACAGAGGTCAGCAGGCTCAACAAACTGAACTGCAAGGCCAGTAACATTGTGGGGGTGAAGCTGGTGGCAGTGTCAGAGAGGAGTATGCTGTCTAAGTTACATGTCATCTTGGACAATGTCTCCCACCCACTCTGCTAGTCAAACACAGGAAATTCAGTGCTAGACTCAGGAAATCATTCCTGCCTATGGCCATAAAACTTTTCAATTCCTCCATCAGACTATCAGACACTCTGAGTCAACAGACTAGCACTTGAACTTAATTCACCCATCAGCAGTTATAATTCCCTAATTTCTTTATTGTATTTCACCTGTGCAAAAGTGACTAAAGGTACAATAAGTCTTCATAACACTGTCTTATTCAACTGTGCAATATTCTTGCAGTGTGCTACTTTATTCTCACCAAAACCACTCTTGAATGGATAGTTAACATATGATGCACATATTGTACATACTTATAATTCTTATTTCTATTTCTGTATATGTTTTGAACTAAGCCAAAGAAGTTCAGTACAACGCTTGCTAAATGGGTGGCAACTGACTGTAGACCAGTCAACATTATGAAAGACTCGGGTCTAAGGGACATCCCCAGGTTGACATTTTGTGTTGTACTTTAACAGGGAACAATAGTTCTATTTCATCCTTCCTGACCGCCAGAGGCGGTGCATAAGCACTGAATGACTCCGTCACGCGCATGCGCAGGTTGAGTAGTTATACCAACAAAGTCACCTGTGAGCCCCTGATGACCCCGGACAGGCTATATCTTCCGGTGTCTGTTCCTTTTTTCCTTTTTTCTTCTCGCTGTCGCAGGTATACTACGGTCATAGTATTGGCTTAAGCTTATTGTCCTTTATACACTATAGCCCTCTGTAGCCGAAGCTAGTGTGTTAGCAGCTTGTTGCCGGTAGCCTTGTGACCGCACGTCGTCGGTCGGAGCTGCGAGGTGCTCGCCCTCCAAGGGCTGTGGCAAGCTGTCCCTCTGTTACGCGACGTGTAGCTGCCTCATCGGCATCATGGACACTCCTACCTTCGGATCATCATCATCCTAGATGAAAGGTTGGTCACACAGCTGGTTAGGTACCATACTCAAAATAATATATTATTACTTTGTTGGTGACGGCAGTGTTTCTGCTCCCTCTCCCAGCTTAGGTGTGCTCTGTTCGGCCTCCAGAGGCCGGGGGGCCAGGAACTGAGGCCCTGGGGCCGGTCGTCGGCTGCTTTTCCCCCACAAACGCTGAGAGCTCCAGCATGGGATCTGCCCTTGGTGCTGGATGCTCTATGCTTGCCCCCCTTTGAGCCACTGGCACAGGCAGAACTGCGATGGTTGTCAGCAAAGACTGCCTGCCTCCTCACCATCACTTCATCAAAGCGTGTAGGGGGGCTTCATGCCTTGTCAGTCAGTTTTCATGTCTGAGATGGAACTCTGACGGCTCAGGCATCACCTTACGGCCGAATACTGCATTCCTGCCTAAGGTTTTGTCGAGCTCGCACCTCAATCAGCCCATCCAGCTGGTGCGGTTTGACCCGCCAGAAGGGGAAGAGGACGACAAGTCGGGGGCGCTTATGCCCTGTGCAGGCTCTGAGAGCATATGTGGATGGTACAGCGAGTATACGCCAGTCGGACCAGCTTTTTGTGTGTCATGATGGTCCTAAGAAAGGTTGTGCTCTCTCCAAACAGCGTTTGTCTCACTGGATCGTGGACGTCATCACCTACGCATATAAGGCAGATGGTCGCCCCCTGCCATCTGGGGTGAGGTGCCACTCTGTGACGAGTGTCTCCACATCATGGACCCCTGAGAGGGGTGTCCCTGGAGGCCATATGTGCTGCGGCCTCGTGGGTGTCGCCAAGCACCTTTGCCAGGTTTTATCGAGTGAATAAAGCCGCTCCTCACCCACTGGGCGTTGTCCTCCTACCAAATTCCTCTGCTTCCACTCAATGAGGTATGTTCTTGGGATTCCTCATGACTCTGTTGGTATGGGTCATCCAGTGCTTATGCACCGCCTCTGGCGGTCAGGAAGGATGAAATAGAACGAGAGTTACGTATGTAACTACGGTTCTATGAATCCTGGATGACCGTCAGAGCGTTCAGTAACTCAGAATCCTCGTTGCCCCGCGAGAAGATTCTGCAGGAACAGATCCTCTGACGACACCGGAAGATATAGCCAGTCCAGGGTCATCAGGTGGTCACAGGTGACTTTGTTGGGATAACTACTCGACATGCACGAGACGGAGTCATTCAGTGCTTATGCAGCACCTCTACCGGTTATCCAGGATTCATAGAACCGTAGTTACATACATAACTCTCGTTTCATGCATACAGGACCTGCATGAATCAGAGGAAGTAACTAAACTGGGACTCCTGGAAAGTACAGATGCAGTGGCATTAACCACGGATCATTAGACATCACTGAGTAATCATTCTACCACCAAGTCATGGTTTCAAGTCCACACTGTTGTAGCAGTGCAGCACGGATTTGAAAGAAATAAATCTACATATAAAGATCATAAAGTAAATTTCTTTGCATTCTTTTGATTCCTAATCAAGACACTCTGGTATGAACTGCTTCACCCTGTAATGGGAACTTCAAATCTGTTTTGAAATGCAAAATAATGCAATTTTAAACATTTGATTGAAAATGTGATTAATCATGATTAAATATTGAAATTCAGTGATTAATCAAGGTTAAAAAAAAATCATTGACAGCCCAAATGTACAGCATTTATACATATTTTTCTATCTTTAAATATTTTAGATACAAGTGTTATACATTGTAGCATGAAACACATTTTTTTTACACTTTTTTTTTTTTTTTTTTACAAAGTTTTGCCAAGTTAAAGTGGGCTGCAGAGGCTTCGTAGGCAAGTTAACTATCAGGCTGCTTAAGGAAATGGGAATTTGAGGCCAAGCCCAATGTCAGGCCATCAAAGCCCTCTCTGGCACAGCTGGACAGGCAAGCCGGTGGCTTTGGATTAAAAGGAAAGACACCACTTGAGCCCCAAAATACCACTAACAACAGCAGGGTTTGAGAGAGTAAAAGCAGATGGGGGTGCACCTGGGACGCCAGGCATTGCTGATGAGCCCTCTGGAGGTGCTGTAGGCCTATAAATGAAACACCAGTGAAGGAGAGTACCCACCTGATGACCCCAGTGAAGCAATGATCTACCTATGCGCTTTCCTACTTTTCTATCCATCTGACCTTAATCCTTTAGAGCCCAGTCAGAAACCCCCAGACGGCACTATCACTCCCACTCATAGTTTCAAGTATGTGCATCAAGGGATTGTAACATCTAGTCCTAAACTGTACTACATATACACATTTTACATATTAACATATTTTATTTATATTTATTTTTACATACGTCTTATTTTGACTTTCTTATAAATGTCTACGTTATACGTCAGAGGGACTTTAACATACAACAATTTTCCCCTGCGGATCAATTTAGTATTTCTTATTCCTTTAGGTCTACCCATCTTGTAATGGCTCCTCCCAGCAGTTCACTGTACTCCAAAGGCCTCAACAGTCTAATAGAGCACCTTTGAGATGTGGTGGAACTGGAGATTCACATCCTGGATGTGTGATGGTGTCGTGTCGGCATGGAGCAGAATGTTTCCAGTATCTTGAATCCACACCACCAAGATTTCAGGCTGTTCTAGCGGCAAAGGGTGGTCCTTGTCAGTATAAAGGTGTACCTAATTAAGTGGCCACTGAGTATAAGCAATGTGAGAACTACTTCAGAAAATGTTTTTTCTGTCATATTATATGTGCGGAGCCAGGCTAGTGCCAAACCTTTGCTAAAGAGTTGTTCAAGTGAAGGTCTCCCAGAAAAGTTTGAAATGGATGTAACTTATTTTGTCAGTCAGCTTAGAATGCACAGCAGAACAATGGACCTCTGTCTGTAAGAAAATGAATCAGTGAAAGTTTGAAGGAGTTCCAGTACTCCCAGTGCTACAGCTTGATATTGATGACAGGCAGGAAATCAGAGGTCACAAAAGAGAAGCAGTTGGGGGGGGTTTCAATCATCACACTTCTCTCTTTTCTCATGTTCTTACCTTGTTTAACCCCCTCAGATATTCTGTCTCATTTCAACTTTAATCTCTTCCCTCTTCTGCTTGTTTCGTTCTCTCTCTACTATCCATCCTCTTCCCTCTTTTTGTCCTTCTCATTCACACTGACATTCCTTTTAGTCTATTTATAGAGGCAGATGGCTCATCTGAGTGTTTGGAGGGGAAAATGACATGAGACTAACTTTTCTGTCTCTGTTAACCAGGCTGCTTCTGGCTTCTCTATTTCAGATATGTTAGCGTTATTTCTGTCCATTTATGGTGCGTACATTGTGCAGACTTTTAAAAAGGACAACACCTAGCATTCACATTTCTTTGGAAGTGTGTTCTGTCTGTTATGCAAAGCTATAAATTGAGTTCTTTGATGTGTTGCTAACACTTTCTGGTACAGGCTTATGTGGATCTAATACCATCAGCACGGCAATGTAAAGCTGTTCTTTATGTAATATAAAGTCTATTACATGTTCAGCCTTCAAGGTGAGTGAGTGTGAGCTCTGGATGTGTGATCAAACTGGATACCATGTTCTATGATGGTGCCCTTTGTTTTCCAGTGAAGCTGCTAGGTTTTCAATGTAGCTGGGAGGGGGGGGATTTGAGTGGGTCCCCCAAAAATTTGTGTTGTGTTAAACTTGTGTTTGATGTTATACGGTTATAGATATGGTTATAGTAATCATTCTACGCACTTTTTTCTAGGACTGGGAATTTCTGGAGGACCCACGATACGATATCATCACGATACTTAGGTCACATTACGATATTATATTGCAATATGCTGAGTATTGTATCAAATATATTGCGATATATTCTGATTTATTACCTCTTTCTCCAACTGCAGAGCCATGTTTGCTCCGGTTTGACCTTTGTGTACTGCTCTAGTTTGGAGAACGTGAAACAGCAGTCGCCTGTCCTCTGTGACATAATGTGCTGTTACAGTCACATATGAATCCACTGACGTGAAAGTCCAGGCGTCACAAGTTAATGCTACCCTTCCTCCTGCACTCAAAGATTCCTAAACTTTATGCTTCACTTCTCTGTAGAGCCTCGGTACAGCTGTGTCAGTGAAAAGATGTTGAGACGGAGTCACATAGCTGGGTTCAAGTGTTTTTTGCATGTAACAAAAGCCTTTGTTTTCAACAACGCCTTATTGACGCTGATCTTTGCACATGACATAGGTGATGGACTGTGTTATTTTCTTAACTCTCAGTGTTGGATGGTAGTTTTGTATGTCGAGTGTCGGTTAATTTTCGACGGAGCGGGTTTAGCATTAGCTTGGCGGTCAGCGGCTAACACTATCTCTGAATGGTGGCGTGTGATGTGAGCCCTCATGTTCGTAGTATTCCCAGAGTATTTTATTGTAATTGTAACTCACTGAAAGCTTCTTGCACCACTTAGTTAAGTTTGATAATTAACTTGTGATCTCTAGATAACAGCATTTAAAGAAATAATTGGGAGGGTGGCTGTTCTCAGCTTCTGCAGATAGCATAGCATATATGTTGAAATAACTTGTATTTTATTATTTCAGATATTCCTCCATGTACCACTAAAGGTGCACTACCGTAGTTTGAGAACCAGTGGTCTAATGCACTCTCTGCTATTAATTATTGAGCAAGTAATCTTTTTTTGGAGGGGTTGTTTTTCCCAGCAATTCCACAACAATATCAACAATTTCACTACACCTTTATGTGCATTTTATAAGAAAAAGATATGACCACATAAGGATGCATTCTTTTCATGTTTTGACCTGTAACTGCGGTTTTGAGATCGTCATTGTAACTCTGAAAATTCCAGGAGACAATGGCGACATGCATCATTGATCTAATTTGTGTGTGTGTGACAAATCTTCATACACCAAACACACCATCCTCACACTAATTTCATCAGCCTAGTCACTGCCTCATGACCCTCCTCATTTCTCTTCTGTGAAAAAATGAGTTTGTTTTTTAATACAAATATGTGGAATTTAATTTCTAAATATTCACTGAAGCCCTGACTTTCAACTGACAAGAAATTTGTATTTTTAGAAACAAGGCTTTTTTTATTTAGAGACATTTGTTTCCATGACCTTCTTGTCAGTGCTGTATAGCAATGTATAACATGTAAATGGATCTGTAGTGCCTGTAAGCTTTAGATAATGTTCAAATAGCATACTAATAATTTCAAAGCATAGACTGTGTAAAATAATGGAAATGGCTACCCTGATTTTTGTTGGTTTGTGGTCTCCCATTTTGAAGCCTTGAGTTCGGCACTTCAGCCGTCACCATCTTGGATTTTTGGAGCCAGAGGTGACCATATTTGGACGAGAGGGTGGAGCTGTGGAGGAGCAATAGGTGGATCTCACTTAAAGACTGTAGCTACACCTTGCAGACAGTCTGTCAGTCAAGCGTCCCTGCCCTTAAATATACGTAACTTTAAGTCTTAATAAAATGTAAACGTATGAGTTATGAACCCTGTAACACCCACCAATGTAATAATGTCCACAAACGTAATAAACTACAAACGTAATAAAAATCTGCAGCATTTAATGTAATAAACCCACAAATGTAATAAATTTTCCACAAACGTAATAGCCGCTGCCTACTACAAACATAACACGCGATTTCCCACAAATGTAATAACTATTACGTTTGCAGGGATTTATTACATTTGTGGGGAAGTGAAAATCTTTATTGTATTAACTTCCCACAAATGTAATAATACAATGAATAATGGTCGTTGTGGTTGTTGTTTTTGTTTGTTTGTTTGCCTATACACCTACTAATACTACTGACCGTGGGTGTAAAATCCAGCTGCTGACTCTCCGCTCCGCTATCACACAGCAGATCCCCCGTCCGCCAATGGCACCACCAGGGGGAGGCCAGGGGTGGCCACGGCCCCCCCTATAAATTTGCTGGACACCCCACTGGACACCCCACTCGCCTGTGGGGACCAGGCGTTAGAGCGACCTCCCATAGGTCTGACTACCCATAACTCCGACTACCCGCTAATCCGACCATGCAGGTCTAGGCGAGATTTATCGTTTTAGTCCCATAATGTCGACTGACCATTAATCCGACCATTTTAATGCCATTATTCCGACTGTTGGATTTCATACCCAGTAGTCTGACCGCCAGTTAGTCCGACCACAGCACTTCCAACATGAAGCAGTCTGTGCATTTCTCCCTCACTGCGCCGGCACGGACTATGAGGACAGTAGCGTTTATCTCATCGACGGGAAATCACATCCATCTGCTATATGTGACGTACATGCCCTTATTTGGATAACACATCCTGGTTTTCCCCACACATAAAGCCTATTGACAGCGTAAAGCACTCTGGCTGCAGATGTATATTAAGCATTGATCCGTTCTTGCAGCACGTCTACAGAAAGTATTTTGTTAGAGACAAACCATCCATCTGTCTGTCATCTCACCTGTACTAACGTTTTGCCTAGCCTTGACCAGTGAATTCATCAGCTTGTAACAATTCGCCAACAACAGAAACTGAGGCTTATGTCACAACGCTACTTTTACAGGTCACGGGAGGCACAGGTTCACGGTGCCATGCTGAAACCCCTGATATAACATGAAACCCCAAAAAAACGTAACTCTTTTTGCTTTCAAAATGCAGCAATAAATTGTATAAAAACGAAAAGGACTCGTATGGTTAGTTTAACAACTTTAGTGTAATTAAATTAAATCAAACTCAAATTAACACGCGTCCGGCTCGGACGATTCACTCAATTAACACAGCGCGTCACGCCAATACAGAAAACAAATAACCCCCACTGTGCATTTACTGCTTGTTTATTAATTCCAGTCACATTTATGTATGTGAGATCCTGCTTGTGTGTGCGTGCACCTTGAATATGTGAGGCTATTTCATAACTAAAATGGTGGTGAAAATATTTAACTTTGCTAGACGGCATTTCTCTGAGCCATTCCTTAAAAGGAAATAATTTATTTGCTGTGGAAAGAAGGCAACATAATGCAGAATTATAGGTTAAACAATCTTTGCTTCCTTTAATTTAGTCTGGATAACAGTAGTAGCCTAATAGTCGCTGCAGCAGCAACAGCGTTAGTTGCCAACAGCTGTCTTGTTTTTATTTCTTAATAACCTCCGCCGAGGAGGTTATGTTTTCGCCGGCGTTGGTCTGTTTGTTTGTTTGTTTGTCTGCAAAATAACTCAAAAAGTTCTGAACGGATTTTGATGAAATTTGAGGAAAATGTTGATAATGGGACAAGGAACAGATGATAAAATTTTGGTGGTGATCGGTTGAAACGAAGTGGATAAAATAATAAAATGCGCTCTCTGAGTGCTTTTCTAGTTTCAGATATGCGACGTTATTTGGCCATGGTGATCGCCGTTTGCCGTTTGTTTTGCAGGACTTCTGTTTTTCTGTTGATGTTGTTTTTTTTTATCTATGTACACTGTCTTGGTTCGTCATGTCAGAGGTAGTGAGTTTTGGAGTATAGACATTTGTTTGTTTTTGCATCTTCAGCACCAAGGACAGCGCTTAAAGTGATTTTGTTATAACCGCTGCCTGTAACAGGCTCGGTGACATCTTCAGCACCAAGGACAGCACTCAAACTAGGTAGTTCTTGTCTGCTTTTGTCATGTGGTGAATTCTACTGTTGGCCTCCTTATGGAAAAAAAAAAATTGCATTTGTTAGAACTTCCTAATGTTTTATTTGTGTGTAGCTTATGGCAGCCAGTCAGCAGCCTAGTGAGTGGCGATGTGCGATGCGCTATACAGCAGGAAAAAAAATACAATGATGTCACTCATTCATTCATTCAGTTGGCAGCCCCTGTTACTTAAAACATCTTCCCGTGTGTGGGGAATACCAGGATGTGTTATCCAAATAAGGGCATGTACATCACATATAGCAGATGATGTGATTTCCCGTCGATGAGATAAACGCAACTGTCTTCATAGTCTGCGCATAGAGACATTGCAACTGTTTAGTGGTACCGCTGCTCTGTGCTTACTGAAAGGGGGAAGTTGCCTGGTCCCCCCTGAAATGTAACTTTACTGCAGTCGGATTTTTGGGAGGTCAGAGTAATGGGATTCAAATACTAGGTCGGACCTTTGGGAATTTTTTCTTGTAAATCTAATTCTTTTTGTATTACATAAAGCAATGATATGAGAGTTTGTTACACATACTGTATAGCCTGGTAATCAGAATCAGAGTTGTGTGACAGCGGAGTGAGCAGCTGGATTTTGCACCCACGGTCAGTTGTATTAGTAGGTGTATAGGCAAACAAACAAACAAACAACCACGACCATTATTCATTGTATTATTACATTTGTGGGAAGTTATTACAATAAAGATTTTCACTTCCCCACAAATGTAATAAATCCCTGCAAACGTAATAGTTATTACATTTGTGGGAAATCGCGTGTTACATTTGTAGTAGGCAGTGGCTATTACGTTTGTGGAAAATGTATTACATTTGTGGGTTTATTACATTAAATGCTGCAGATTTTATTACATTTGTGATTTATTACATTTGTGGACAGTTATTACATTGGCGGGCGTTACAGGGTTCATAACTCATACGTTTACATTTTATTAAGACTTAAAGTTACGTATATCTGCTGTAAAGTTGGGCATTTTAACAAGAGAGTCTGTAAGGATTCACTCACTTTTGGGGCCAGCCTCAACTGAACATTAGAGGAACTGTAGTTCGGTGTTGGCTTCATTTTCAGGCCTGGAGGCCTTGATGTAAACACACTAGCTGAAACGGAATTATCTAAATTATCTATCACAGGTGACCTCCACCTTGACTGTTGCTGTCATTCGACGCAGCGCTGAAGGACGGTCTCCTCCTGCTCTCTCTACCTGATTAGCGTTAGCTGTGTGTGTGTGTGTGTGTGTGTGTGTGTGTGTGTGTGTGTCTCTGTCCCAAAGACAAAACTCTGGTTCCCACAGCACTGGTCTTATGATAAACAGAGAGCAAATCAATACACTGCATGCAGCTCTACAATGAAATACAATATGACAAGTTGTGAATTTTCAAATTTGCAGTAGTTGCGATTATTGGACAAAATTGCAAGATCATACATAGAATTCATAGAGAATGGCTGAATTTGCGTTAACTGTTGCAATCATGACATCGCAACATCCTGGAGGGACTGAACAATGGCCAACAAAAAGACAGTCACTAGTCTCTATGTGTCAGCCCTGCGATAGTCTGGTGACCTGTCCAGGGTGTACCCTGCCTCTCGCCCCATTGTCAACTGGGATAGGCTCCATCCCCCCCGCGACCCTCAAGAGGATGAAGCGCTTAGAAGATGGATGGATGGATGGATGGATGGATGGATGGATGGATGGATGGATGGATTATTAGACAAACAGGCTTGTGTTTTTTTACTCATTTTTATTTCATCTGTTGTTTTTTGTGATCTTGTTTTTTTAATTGTAAACTGCACACACTACACATGCCTTAATGTGTCTTTCCCACTGTAAATAACAATTGAAGGAATGAACATCCCTAAGTAGCTCATCTATCTTCTAATTTACCTCTAATGATCAGATGACAGAGGGTGTGTGTGTGTGTGTGTGTGTGTGTGTGTGTGTGTGTGTGTGTGTGCGCGTGTGTGCGCGTGCATGCATGCATACCTGAGTGTGTGGAAACTAGACAACATGCATGTCATGCTGATTACACAGCAAGGTGATACCATCTTCAGTTAGGACTTGTGCATGCATGTGTGTGTGCGTGTGTGTGTGTGTGTGTGCCAATCTGGTACCCCTGCATCCTGTAATGGTGAGACAGTGAGAAAGGAAACACAACTACCTAACAAAGTGTGGCTGACAGCGATAGCCACACGTACCAATTACATGGGGAACATAAATTAGGCGTCACACGGAGGCACTAGTTATGTAAGGAAAATACATTAGGGCGTCACATGGAGGCACCAATTATGTTGGGAACAACAATATTAGGCCTCACCAAGGGGACACCATTGATGTTGTAAATTGGCTATCGGAAATAATTAATAATTATTAATAATTATGTTAAAGGGGCAATAAGCGAAATCGTTTCACCGCTAGGTTCGCTGTTGTGCACTGCCTGTAGAGCAAAACAAAGTGTGTCATGAGCCACTCCTCCCTCTACCTCTGCTCTCCAACACCCCCCACCCCCCACTCGCCTCGTCTGTGCCAGCGAGACGAGTACCGCAGCACAGACTATCACATCCAGACAGTCCCGGTGTTTCTTCCGTAGGCTCCGCTTCACTCAGCTTCACTCAGCTGCCCGATATACCCGCTGCTTCTTCCCACATTAACCTGAATAACAAACCAGGGCTCGGTGCTCCGGTTGGATCCAAACAGAGAGCCGCTAGCTGAGAAGCTAGCGGAGGCTAACTGGCTGTGTTAGCAGCTGAGTGAAGTGGAGCATGAGGAGGAAGCACCGGTTAGCCCCCGCTTTCACTGCAGGCAGATTCACTCGCCACAGGACCGAGGAAATAAAACCTAAACAGCCAGCTTAGTTTAGCAGTTAGCGATGTCTTTCACTCACTCTCGGTCGGGGGGGGATTCACATGAACGTACATGAACGTGCAGCCGGACCGGCTTGTAAACAATGGGCTGGAGATCAACACAGAGAGAGGGTGTGTGAGGTCATGCTATACTCCAGATGAAATTACACCTCTAGTTCTTCACATAGCAATTTTTTAATTCCTTCAATCTAGAAATGATGAATTTCGCTTATTGCTCCTTTAAATAATGTGACTTAATTAACATTAAATACAGTGTTGGGCAGTAGCGTCACTACAGTAGCGGACGTTTGTAGTTTAACTACATTTCTCAGTAGCTTGGTGGTACCGCCGCTGTTTTCTGAATCAAGTAACTTCTCAGTAGTTAAGCTCTTTTATTGATCACTTAGCGCGGTAGCGTCCACACAAGCTACATTTCCAAAATCATTTCTGATGCTCAAACGAGGCGGGGATTTCTGTTATGGACTGAAATAAAACTGTCACCGCTACCACACAGAGTCACTTCCGCATGAACCTGACGGGGGATAGCCCTCCATTCTGAAACACCGCCGTTCCGAACGACCCCCACTCCGATTTTCAAGTCCATATCCAGTTTCCTGCACCAAACACTGCCGCCCGCTCTCTGGCCGCACTCGCACAATTCTGAAACTCGCTGTACTACAAAAGCTTGAAATGAACGTTCAACTTATTGTTTTTTATTGAAAATATGTCACTGTCTTCATTTATTATGTATAATTTCGCTAGTAGCAAACACATTTAAAGGAGACGCTTGTCAAGTCTTTTTACGCGCGCCGTCCGTGGTGCTGAAATCCCCGCTGC
>NC_065524.1:4675807-4681032 GCF_006386435.1 Epinephelus moara
GAAGTTGGTTCAATTTAGTAAAAAGCTTGGATGTAGTTGCACTAGTTACTTTCATTTTGCTGTAGCTTAGCTTGCTACATTTCTGAGGGTGATAGCTTTGATGTAGTGAAGCTTCATTTAATATTAGAGTAACTAGTAGCTTAGCTCACTACACTTTCCAAGTAGCTTGCCCAACACTGATTAAATCACCTCGTGGGGCACCATTCCCGGAAAGGGTAAATGATAGCCAGTTAAAGATATCAGTCTCATAAAATACGCATTTGGAATTTTGATTAATAATTAAATAATAACCACAACCAAAATTAACAGTAAAGCCTGAAGGATTTCGGAGTTCTTGACGTAGCAGAGGTTGATTCCAAAAATATATTTATTCATAAAGTAGCAAAGCAAAACCAAACACACAAATTCTAACTAACAAACTAAATACAACCTTGGTGTGTGTGTGTGTGTGTGTGTGTGTGTGTGTGTGTGTGTGTGTGTGTGTGTGTGTGTGTGTGTGTGAGTGAGTGAGTGAGTGAGTGAGAGACGAAGGCGGATTTGGTGATCAAAGGGCCGTTTGGCCTACAAAACAAAATGGCTGTTAACAGAGAACTACAAGATGGCCGAATCAAAGCTGACTTCAGAACGGGGGAGGTCTTGTCTGACCGTGTGGTCAGGACAAAGACAAAGGAAAAGGAAAAGAAGCAGGAACTTTGAGTTGCCTCTCTGGGTGTAGCTCTGTTGAAAGCCTATTTGTTAGTGAGTCTATGTGAATGTGATTTGTGTTGCAAACGGTCTGGATTAGTGCAGAGATTGTTTAGTTGTGTGCAAGAATCTGTCTATGAACAGCATTAGCAAACTAAACAATAAGCTTTGGCGAAGCCAACTAACCAATGACCTAACTGCAAACAATCACAGCAATAACTCAATGACAGCATTAAATCACATACAACAAGCTAAACAGTCTTGCTTAGCCTGTAAAGCTGTGACAAAGCTATGCCCAGTTGTTACGTTACCATCCAGGCCCAGCAGAAAAGAGAAAGACTCACAGAGGGGCACTGTCACTGGAATTTGTTATTTAAGTGACAACACCTGAACGCAACACAGGTTCCGCTCCATTGAGTGTGTGAACTGTGCCGTGCTGTGGGTCCAGGCCGGGCTCAGTTATAAATGTCTCGGACTCGGGTTCGGGTTCGGTCAGGAAAATGCGGCCCGAGCGACGCTCTAGTGTGCTCATCCATGTGTTTGTGTGTGTGTGTCTGTGTGTGTGTGTAAAGGCGCAACCATGTAGAGACAGAAATGACATGCTGTTGTGTAAATAAGATAAATAACATGAGGCTATTTAGTTCTTTAATAAAAGGACAAGGTATAGACCTCTTCTATAGGAAAGGTAACCTTAAATGACTACTGTTGTGGGGCGGCATGGTGGTGTGGTGGTTAGCACTGTCACCTCACTGCAAGAGGGTTCCCAGTTCGATCCCGGGTGTGGGAGCCCTTCTGTGCGGAGTTTGCATGTTCTCCCCGTGTCAGCGTGGGTTCTCTCCGGGCACTCCGGCTTCCTCCCACAGTCCAAAGACATGCAGATTGGGGACTAGGTTAATTGATAACTCTAAAATTGTCCATAGGTGTGAATGTGAGCGTGAGTGGTTGTCTGTCTCTATGTGTGTCAGCCCTGCGATAGTCTGGCGACCTGTCCAGGGTGTACCCTGCCTCTCGCCCGATGTCAGCTGGGATAGGCTCCAGCCCCCCCGCGACCCTCAAGAGGATGAAGTGGTTAGAAGATGAATGAATGAATGAAGACTTCTGTTGTGACCTGGCGCTATATAGAAAATGAAATTAAATAAAATTAACTTGATCTTCAAGGGGGGGCGGGGCGCCCCCCTATTATAATGGTAAGGGAAACACTTATAAAATACATAAAAGCTGATATATTTGAAGGTAACAGAGCTATCAGAAACACCCCATGTTCTCTATTACCATACTGGAACTGGCCCCTAATGCTCCACATTACAAGTGAGTGCACAGTAGCACAAAAAAACTGAAGAACAGCAGTTTCAGTTACTGATATGTCAGCAAGTAGCTGGAAGCAATGTGAGTACAGTGACTTGTAAAAAATGGTCACTGTGCATTTTGTAGGTGCACAATGCACTCCCTAGTAATGGGGCAAAGCCATGTAGATCCCTAGAAATCAAACAAACACACTTTATGATTTTAGTACCCACACAGGGTTTGGTTTGATGCACTATTCATATGTTTTCCTACTTAAAGTTATGCACCAAAATTCATACATATTCCATGTAATGATGATCCAGTGATTCCTGCATGACCCACAAATTTTTGAAGGCTGCAATCACATGACCAACGTGTTGACGGGAGTAAACAAAGAAGAGGTACCGAGCAGTCCATTTAGGATACATTAGTAGGCAACCTGTGGCCTCGGAGCCACATGCAGCTCTTAAGTCCCTCTTCAGTGGCTCCCTGTGGGCTGGAATTGAACGATTATGTTTTTTAATATTTTAATTTTTGTTTATCATTGTTGTAGGCCTAAAGAAATTCTTACATTCTTACATTCTCTAATTGTAAAAATGTGTAGCCTATTGTGAACAGACTTTCTTAAAAAAAGTTTTTAACATTTTGTCAATTACGACTACAACCCGGCACCTTTTTCTCTGAATGTTGCTGAGGTCATGTCTAAATGAACCTCAGTAGTAGTGGCTAGTCTTGAATCTCCCTAGCGATGCTTGCTATGGACTCCAAATCTATAAATGTAAAAGTCTCTGAGAAAAATAGAGACATTAATAATCATTGACTGACCATCACCTGTGTGTATGCGGAGAAGGAGCAGAGTGGAGGGAGTGGAGCTGTGGAAACATCCTGTAGTCCGAAATACTATCATGCGTTTAAATAACTTATTAGATGGGTATAGAGAAAGGTGACATTTAGAGAGTAGTGCTGCACGATTTGATAAAAATGTGCGATTGCGATTTGAGTGGACAATATCGCGATTTGCGATTGTGATTACAATTTAAAAAAAATGGTATCATGCGTCTTCTTGCTTGATTCAGTGTTTCCCCTACATTATATTATGGGGGCACTGACCTGACCTGACATAGTTATTGTTATGGACAGTGTGTAAATGACCATCAACAGACTGAGCACAGTCAAACACGCTGCTCACACAGCAGCGCAGCACGGCACTGTACCTACAGCGGAGCGAGCCTGTGTTGCGTTCAGGCATTGCCACGTAAATGACAAACTCCAGCACACCATAGCACAACACAGCAGCATGACAAGTGGGCCAAAATCAAGCAAAATCGCTCAATTTTTCATTTGTTATTATATAGTTTGTTAAAGGAATCCATGATTTCCCCGTGATACTCACAAATGTTTGCGTAATTGTGGTTTGTTGTTGTTTTATGAGGCTCTGGCGGCTTTCGGTTGTCTCTGTCTATAACGTTACACAGCTTGGCTTTCTCTCGCATGCATTCCTCCAACCTTTCTCTGTGCTGTCTCAAGTGCTGATATAGATTGGTCTGTTGCCGTGGGTCGTGGCTACTTTAACTTTTAAAGTTTTACACAGCACGTCCTTCTGTTCAACGTTGCCGAACCTGAATCCAAAGTATCGCCATATAATAGACGTTACGTTTTTGTCGCCACCAACTCAGCCTGTTCTTGGTCCTGCTCATGCTCTTCTTCAGATTAGATTATATTATATTATATAGAACTTTATTAATCCCTTGGGAAGACTCCCTCAGGGAAATTAGGATTCCAGTAGCATTGGATAGCAGCACACAGGGTAAAGAGCACATAGGGTATCAAAATGTAAAAAAGGAGAAACAATTTGTAAAATATAAATATAAGATATATGATACAGATATGATATATACAGAGAATAAATAAGTAATTCCTTATTATATTCCTTATTGTAGTGGCTACTGGCTTCTGGTTACTGCTCCTTCCCGTCCTCTGTCTTCCTGTTACTCCTCCTCCCCCCGAGTAGGGCTGCACGATTCTGGAAAAAATGAGAATCACGATTTTTTGGCTTATAATTGAGATCACGATTCTCTCACGATTTTTTTTCAACATAAAGATATATTGTGCTTATTTCCTGATAAAAAAGGAGAAGTAACAAAAACTATTAATAAATAATAAAAAAAATATCATTAAATAACAAAGCCTATGATTGTGCCTGATACAAGAGACACAAGGCACATAAACTCTGGTCAGCAGAGAGGGAACACTCCTGTTTTAGCTTTAGTCTCTTGTCTTCTCTTACAGCTTTTGAACAATTTTAACAATAATATCAATGTTGAACAACATTTTTCTGAGGTAGGTATTCCAGGCCTGGAATTAAGTCAAAATCAAACGTTTCAACACAATGCATTTGACAGGAGTATTCACCTAACATAGCCTACATATCTTTAATTATATAATTATTTATATGTCTCTATGTATATTTTTACATAAATCCCCAATATTTTATTTGACTTTAAAAAATCCTCTTCCTTCATTTAATTTGACAATGTTTATTGTATTGTATTATATGTATTAATTCGCTATAGGGCTTGTATGTTCTTTAATGTGTGTTCAATTTATTAAAAGAAAAAAAGAAAAAGAAAAAAAAAACGTTTTGGTGAACCCTGCAGCAAAGTGAGCCCTCTTCCTCAGAGAGGATCTTTGCCTCCCAGTTTGTTCCTGGCGACAGAGCAGAGTGATCCGTCTTTCTTCTAAGAGGATCTTTGTCCCATGGAGTGATCCGTCTTTCTTCTAAGAGGATCTTTGTCCCATGAGAGCAGGCAGCTGTTCTCCGTGTCCACAGTGTAAACATCTTTCGCTGGCGATTTGACAGTCACTAGAAGCACATTATGACCCTTTGTAAAAGTTTCTGTGTGGTACATGTGTTGTACATGAGCTAACGTTAGCGGCTAAGGACTGAGAGGCTGTCCGGTATGTGTGTGTGTGTGTCTGTCTGTCTGAGGAGCGTCAGTACGTTAGCTTGTTATGTTTATATAAGTGTATAATCGCTATAAAATAAAATTCGTTTGGTTATCGTAGCCTTATAATTATGCTTATATATATATATATATATATATATATATATATATATATAGCAAGGGCCTTGCTTTAGAGAGGTCGCCATCTTGCGCCGCCATGTATGTACGGCAGACCGAGCGGACAATCCAGCCAGCCAGAGAACGCGTTTCGCGTGTATAAATAAACCAACGAAGACAGCGGAAGGAAGGAAG
>NC_065524.1:4681372-4684920 GCF_006386435.1 Epinephelus moara
TAGATAGACCTACTCCTGAAAAACTCTTGTCTGCGCAAGGCTTTTTGTCCCTACGAGGCCACCGTCATTTACCCGACGGGAGGGGTGAGCGAGTGAGCCCTGCAATCTAGAATTTGACCACTGATGTCACTGTTTTCAACGGTTTTCAACCCATTTTACACAGTGGCCCTTTAAATGACATAAACACTTGGATGACCTGCAACTACCTCAAACTTTACCAGGATAAATCAGAAGCCATCATCATTGCCTCCCCATCTACACTCCATAAGGTCTCCCACCTTAACTTTAACATCCCTGGGTTCATCACTTCCTCTGTCACTGAAGTCAGAAATCTTGGTGTTATGTTCGACTCCACCCTCTCCTTAGACACACACATCAAGAACATCACCAAAACTGCTTTCTTTCACCTGAAAAACACTTCTCGTCTCCGCCCCTCTCTCTCCCAATCTGTTGCAGAAACTCTCATCCATTCATTTGTTACATCCCAGCTAGATTATTGCAATTCACTTCTCATTGGTCTACCCACCCACAGGTTAAACAGACTTCAGTATGTTCAGAATTCAGCCGCCAGACTTCTTTGCCACACACGGCCCTGGGATCACATTTCACCTGCTCTTCAACAACTGCATTGGCTCCAAATAAAATAAAGCATCCATTTCAAACTACTCCTTCTGGTTTTCAAATCTGTCCACGGCTTGGCCCCTCCTTATCTGTCCGGCTGACTGAGCGAACATTTGTCATTATGACACTTTCTAGCAAATTAATCAGCCTACATCAGCAACCTGTGCTGATGGCGTCATGGTGTAAAATCCAACTTGTATTGCAATAAGCAATACAACATGTGATGAACATAATGTTATGTTTATAAACTGACTACTGGAAACAACAGTGTCTCACAGGCTGTGAGCCAAGCATGGCAACATGAAGGGGATCAAATTTTAGTAGAAATGCGAGGGGCAGAGCTGCACACGCTGGGTTTGTTTACAAGAACGTTAATGTGATTTTTGGGGTGATGACATGGCAGAGTCTCTCAGGAAAACCTGATCACCAAAAAAGATGCTTCCTGCAGGTAACTCCCTTGAAATGACGATCCTCGGATCAGGTATCGGCCCTGATAACGTTATTTTTACAAAATCGGAATCGGTAATAAAAGATTGGAGGAATCAAAACAACAAAAATGGCCAGGTTTTTCATCTATGTCGTTCATTGTTGCCTCCGCTTTCCAAAGTATAAAGTGTGGCGATCCTGTATATTTTATAAATATATTTTTTTAATAAGACAGTGGTTATCAGCTGATGGCTTGCTCACCTCTAGACACACTAGGCTTGTGTAGGGGTGTGCGATATGGACAAAAAATAATATCTCGATATTTTGGGGGATTTTGAAGATAACGATAATTAGACGATATTCTTTTAAATATGTGTTTTTAACAGCCTGAGTTATAGCTCATTAATTGTTTCTCATGGATGATATTAATGGAAAAATGTTCTTAACATTTCTTGCTGCTTTTTCACCTGCTCTCTCTGTTCGACTCTGGTGACGGCCTTTTGTAGCGTCAATTCCGGGTCCATTTGCAACTGTTCAGATAGGCGTTTGTCCCGCAGACTCACCACAAGCCTGTCCCTCACTAGGGGTGGGGGAAATTTCCGATTCTTAGATGCATCGCGATTCGGACGTGGACGAATCTGAATAACGTCCAAATTTCGATTATTTAAATCTGTTAATTAGAGTAATACAGAAGGTTCTAAATAATGCGTAACTAAGAAGCGCGGTACGCGTCATCTCCGGGACACTTTGGGATGCGCACCTGGAGTGGACACGCTGACACGCACACAGAGGAAAACAAACATGGCTGACTGCCACCCACCTCGCAGTGAGATCCAAACAGCTCCTTCTAATTTAAAAGCAGAAAGTGTGGAAACACTTCAGCTTCTACAACGTCGACGGCGGAAGCGAACTGGACAAGAGCCACGTTATATGTAAGCTGTGTCGTGCTAAAATAAAATAGTTTGGCAACACAATGAGAAGCCATGTAACTCGATTCCACCCGACGGAGGAGTCAGGGAGTAGGCAGGCTGTTGTTGCTGCGGCTACTAGTGGCGCTACCGACCAGAGAACAATCGAAGAAGCAATTAGAAAGCTGCCACCCTCATCGGAAAAGGCGAAGCGAATTACGAAGGCCATCGCAGGCATTTATTGCCAAGGATTTGCGTCCTTATTCTGTCGTGGAAAATCAGGGATTTCGAGCACTGCTGCATACACTGGAGCCCAGATACACCATCCCATCCCGACGCTATTTCACTGACACTCTACAACCAAACCAAAACAAAAGTCATGGCCTCGCTGTTGAAGGCAGGTAGGATCACAATTACATGTGATGCGTGGACGTCAGTCGCCACCAAATCATTTGTTACTCTAACTGCGCATTTTATCTTGTGATTTAAGATACCTGTTGTTACCTTTGGTTCCGTACAACGAAGTTGTAACTCTCCAGTTTGCACGCATTTCCATTTATATGTTTAATAAAATATAATGGAAACTGTTCAACTGTTTCTTATTACAAATGCACTGTTTTTAAAAATTGCAAGGGTTGAATGCTTATTCAGTGAGACAAAAAGAAATGTGTGTTGTGGAAAAAGTGCATAAATATACATTAGGGTGCATCAAATTTGAATGGGAAATTTTAATTTCAAAATATCAATTTGGCTGGCATTGCATTTTGTTCCAATTAACATAAAAATGACTTTTGCAAAGTTTTGAGGAAATCCACTGAGATGTAGGGGTGCCACCTAACACACAAACTTTTGTGAAATTTCGAAAAATGTGCAATTTTTAGTCTAATTGCCAAAAGGTTGACCTGGAAATGTTGAGTACAGTGAACTTTTATACAGTAACATGTTCTATAGGGTTATCAAAGTAAAATTAGTTTGTTTGACCTTTGGGCAACTTGGGCATTTCTCAGAATTCAACTTTCAAGATTCTCCATTCATTTGTCCTATAGACAAAATGAATGGAGGTCAATGGGACATGTTCACGTGGCCTTTCCCTGAGTTTTGTGCAGCAGTGATAGGTGTCGGACACACATATAAAGTTTAACTGAATTTATTGTTAAACACAAGGGCAATACTAACACACTTAAAAGAACAAACCATCTCTAGTGGCTAACTCACTGGCAACTCACAGGGCCTAATGATAAGAGCTGACATTAACTAAACTTCAAACTTAATTGCTCAGCCTGTGCCAGAATCCGCTCCACTGAGCAACATCAACAGGGAGAGAGAGAGAGGAAATGGAACCTGAACTCTGAACCTAGCCAGTGCGTCTCCCCCCAGATATGTCTCCCCACCTGCCACCCAAGAGTAACCCTCTTATTCAGGGATTAGCTTGCGTTTGCAGCAGCAAAGGTTTGGCTGTTGGCTGCGGTCATGTTCAACTGCCTGCAGCACATTCTGCAGGTGCTGCTCCTTCCTGGCCACTGCGACAAAGTCGGATGTGAGCTTGACGCCACGCTCAGCACAGTCATTGACCACGTTCATTGCTTGTACATT
>NC_065524.1:4685420-4699170 GCF_006386435.1 Epinephelus moara
GTAACCTTGTGTGTATTGGCGGTTAATACAGCATTACCGCCACCTAGTGGATTGGAAGCGCATTACACCTACAATGGGCTTTTGTTGGGAAAAATAGCTCAAATGCGACCCCCAGTGGTAAAATTTGGTATATAATTTGATATATTGGTTCGGTTAGATATTTTGCTTTAAATCAAACCGGTTGGAAAATTTTCAAACCGGTACAAGCCTAAGACACACCCACCGGTGCTATCGGCCAGTGGGATGGCTCGATCAGCTGAGCCCAGGTAGATCAGTCCCTACATTATGCCAGCGAGTGAGAAATGAGCCAGAAGTCCTCTGCGTATTCGGCCTACCACGGCATTTTACACTGCTCAAACTCTGAGAAACAGGTGCGCTTCCCTGTGGAATATCATCCATCCGGCCACCGGCCTCACCTCAGATTCCCTGCCATGGATATCAAGGGATCCTACGGAGCCTACACGCCCCGAAACTACGCCGGAGCGTTATGGCATTCACCCACGGTCCCGTGAGTTGGCAAAAGCCAGGGCTTACTTTTCGTTTCATTATTCCTTATTTGGAACCTTCGGGCCGGGTTGATTTATTGTTTTGAAACTGAACTGAGCTAGAGCGAACAGTGGATTTTCTTTACTTCCTTGTTTACGAGAAAACCTGGGGTGGAGTTTTCTTTTGTTTAGCGAACTGTGTGGATTGAACTGAATTGAACTGTGATATGTTATTTGGAAATCCCGGAGTGGAGTTTTTAGTTTGAACTGGATTGAACTGACTGAACGGAACAGAACATTTCTTTTCTTTGGTGAAAAAAATATATACTTTCTTGAAACTGATTAGTTGTGTTTGTATTTTTGAAAATTGAGTATAATTCTTTTGTTCTACAGAAACCAGGTAAAAACAATTTAATTTTGGTGTTAAGGGACCTGTTTTATGGGTTTTATGGTTTCTTTGTGGGGTTTGACTGAGTAAAAGAAAAATATTTGTTTCATGTGTCAAACCGCTACAAAAGATATAGGCCTATTTTGTTTGTTGACGACAAGAAGATGATACTGAATTTGTTTACATTTTGTGCTGCTGAACCACCAATAAGCTTTTTGGATACTATTTAAATAAAAAACAAACCTTATGGGACAACTTGGACGCATTCTTTTTTTTTCTTTCTTAATGCTTTGCAAGGTATCGGATCGAACTTGGTATCGGACTCGGTTTCAAAATAAAGGACTCGGTATCAGATTGGATACAAAACAAATGTGATCGGGACATCCCTAGTTCGTTTACAGGTTATACAAACAAAACATGAAATAGAACGTGTTCATTAGAGAGCTTTAGAGGTGTTAGTAGGTGTATGTTTGAACTGTGGACAGTAGGGCTGTAGTCTCCTGGTCAACTAGTCGATTATTTAATCGCGGTGACGCAGACCTCCTGTCAGTTTCTGTATACTGAAACTATTTCCCTCAGTGGAAGCGAAGCTTGTATCTTATCTTACTATGTAATGACAAAAACTCTGTCTGTCTGTGGGTGTGTGTGTCTGTGTGTGTGTCTGTTCCACGTTTTTCTCCTCACTGACTTGGTCAATCCATGTGAAATTTGGCACAGTGGTAGAGGGTCATGGGAGGATGTGAATGAAGCAATATTACATCAATTGGCCAAAGGGGGGCGCTATAGCAACCGGTTGAAATTGCAAACTTTGAATGGGCATATCTCATGCCCCGTATGTCGTAGAGACATGGAAATTTGCACAGAGATGCCTCTCCTCATGAGGAACAAATGTGCCTCAAGAATCCATAACTTCCAATTATATAGATTTTCCGCCATTTTGTATTTTTGGAAAAACACTTAAAATCGATCTCTTCCTAGGAAGTTTGACCGATCTGCATGAAACTCGGTGAACATAATCTAGGGACCAATATCTAAAGTTCCCTCTTGGCAAAAGTTGGAAAAATTACTAAAACTGAGCTTCTATAACGCAATAAATATTGCGGAGGGCGTGGCTCATCACATAAAGGTGTATAACATCTCAAGGGTTTCACCAATCACCACGCAACTTTGTAGGCATATGACCACACATAATCTGAGGGGACCCCTCCATTACTGACCCGATCAAACAAAATGGGGGTGCTAGAGAGCTAATTTCTTCAGGGTATATGCAGGAATCCTGAGGTTAATTTCAATACCTTTTTAAGACTTTTTTAAGACCTTCCAAAAAACCTTAAGACCTCATCGCCACTTCAAGCTGTCGTTAGCAGCAACACATGTTTAATTTACTAAACAGTTGTAGTTTGCAATTAAATCAATGGAGCACAAACATACAATAGAACTCAGATAAGATGAGAAGGAATAAAGCTTGATAGAATAAATTAAACCAAAGGCAGGTTTATTAAAATACACCTTAGGTCATAACAAGTAACACAGCTCTACAGCTCAACATCAGCTATTCAAGGCCAACTTGCTGAAAACAACAACCTTATGGCTAGCCCCTTGCATGTGGGATTTAGGGCTGACCCAAAAAATTCGAAGCTTCATTCGATGGCACGGGATTCGATTGTGAAAAAAAAAAAAATCGAATATTCTGCCTTTTTTTTCTCCCGTTTTTTTGGGGGACCTTGACTGCAACACTAATCATGCCGTCCGTTTACGGTTGTTTTTTTCCCCTTTAGCCATATGTAAATTCAAAGAACAAGAAGCAATGTCTGTTAGGCATATAAGATTTCATGTTCCAGTTCCAGTTTGTGTTTTTAATTGATTGATTGTTTTTGGTTGGTTGACAAATAAAGGCCGGCCCCATTAGGCCGAGTAAAGAAGTCATCTGGTCTGATTGTTGCATGAATTGCTTAAAAAAGTTTCACAGTAAATCAGAGAACAGGGATATTATTATTGCCACGGGTTATTTGAAATGGATAAAGGTATTCTTTACTGGTGAGTTAAGGGAGAATAGCTATCATGTAATTAAAAAAGAAAACATCTCCGACAAGGAAATAGAAAGCCCATCGTGCAATGAATGGAGACCTATTATCCTGCTTGAACACAGACGACTAAATTCTTTCAACAATGTGATAAAATAGATTTTATTGATGTAAAATAATATGCTGATGGTGACATTTTCCACCGGTCCGCTGCGCTGAGTCTGGTGTCAGTGACCTCTGTCTGCTTGCACTGCAGTGCGTGCCGAGGGTTTTAATTTTTAGTGTTAAATCAAAAGTTAAACACTACTTATCAGCAACCAGAAGTGTTTTTTCATTTGTGAATATTTTTATCTTAATTCTAGGGTTGCAAGAAACTACCTTTTCGCCATAAGTTATTAACTTTTTTGGACTTTTTTTTTTCGCTCAGCACCCCCCCGATGGCAGTCCGAGAGTGCCTACCTACACATCGTTGTTTGTAATAGTCGCGAGGAGGAAAATAAATTATACATTCATGGATACTTTTTGTCAAAGCTTGAATGCCAAGACAATTTAATACTTCATAAAATCGCGATTAAGACTTTTTAATACTTTTTAATGGCCTTAATTTTCCGAAATTTGATTTATCAACTTTTAATACTTTTTAAGACCCCGCGGACACCCTGTTCTTATCTAGGCCTAACCGCCATATTGATTTTTACTAAACTTAGTAGATATGTAGAACAGGACACCTCAAGGTGACTGGAGAAATTTAACTCTAATTGGCAACTCGGTGGCGCTACAACAACAGAAAAATGCTTAAAAATGGCTAAAATGCGACCGATCGCTCTGGCTCCCCCTGTGGCCGAATGTTTGGTTTTTTTCTAATTTTTGGTATGACTCAGTCATGGTATGGTATGCTGTACTCAATGGGTATGGACTAGTTTACTTGTATTACATATATAAGAAACAATAAATTGTGAAGACAGTAAAGCCTCCAGTAATATAGCATTTCAAGTCTTGTGTGTGATTTATCCTGGCTTCATATGAACAGAGGAAATCTCCGCTCGTCGCTAGGCTAATTTATACAATGTAAAATGCCATAGGCTAGCGCTAATAACGTTAGCATGTTGTATTTGTTTGGAAAACGTGTTTAGTGTGACTGGTGTTTTGTCGGTGAATGTTCTCAGTTGTAATGGAGCCAAATTGTGTGAGGTTATCTTTGATAAATGTTGCTGTTGTCCCTGGCTTTATATGAGAGAAGGGAAAGATCGCTAGTTGTTAGGCTAATGTATACAATGTCAAATTCCATGGGCTGGCACTAATAAAGGGTTTCTGCAGGTATCAGCAAATCTAATTTAATGCTTTTTAATGCCCTTTTTAATGCCACTTTAATCAAATTTAATGCCCATGTCCAACCGCAGATACAGTTTTTTATTTATTTTATTCATATATATATATACATATATATAGACAACATTGTAAGCATTTGACAATGCTAATCTTGAATATTTGAGAAAATCTAAATTTACATTAACTGTCACTCTATAGTGAATTAGAAATGGCTCACAAGACGGTTCACAGTCTCAGAATTTATTTGCACATTTCAAAAATAACAAAACCAGCCTGAAGAATGATGTGAAAAACTAACTCTAACCTGAAAAGGCTGGAGGCGGTCACTGTAGCGGCAGGTGTGGTGGTAGTAGCAGCAGCAGCTGCAGTTGTGGTGGCGACAGCAGAAGTGGCGTTGCTGGTCACGGCAAAGAAATTCGGCACAGTTAACTGCTGCCTGCCTTTAATCGCCGACTTGTGACTATCTGACAGCATGTGTGATTTCACCGCATTGACGCCCATTGTGCAAAGTTTGAAGATCTTTTTGCACACGCTGCAAAATGCCTCTCCGGGTTTACCGTCGACGGGCTTCAACCAGGTTCTGAATAGTTCCTCATCCAACCACTTCTGCTGAAACTTGCATTTTCTCATTTTTCCGACATTTGCTAATATTCCCTCCGCTCTTTCGCCACAGCATGAGCACGCTCACAGAACATTGCATTCCAAGCATCCAGTGTTGTGACTTCGTGCACCGGCCGTAAACAATAGCCAATTAAAGGGTTCCGCCTGTCAATCATCACATTATACTTCCGATCAAAATTATTAAATGTTGATATAATCAAAATAAATCGTGAATAACAATGGGTTTTTTTCCATCAAGTGTATTTAATTTTTTAATGCCTCTGGACATCGAATTTAATGCTTTTTAATGCCATTTAAGGCCTTAATTTTCGCAAAATCTATTTAATGACTTTTAATGCTTTTTAATGACCCGCGGAAACCTTGTAATAACGTTAGCATGTTGTATTTGCTTGGAAAACTTGTTTAGTATAAGACAGTTGTTTTGTTGGTGAATCTTGTGAGTTGTAATGGAGCCAAATTATGTACCGTTACTTTTGTTAAATGTTGCTGTTGTCCCTGGTTTTATATGAGAAGAGTAAAAGATCGCTAGAAGCTAGGCTTAATTTATACAATGTAAAAGTGTTTGTCTGTCAATTCTGCAATTTATAGTGAAGCCAATTTGTGTACTTGTGTTTGAAATTGTCTCTATTAAGCCATATTTAATGTGTGTTTTGAATCAACTAAACTTTACAGCGCTGAACAGAGTCCTCCACCACCGACTAGTGTTTTGGAGGTGTAACTGCAGAGTGACACAGACACACTACCACAGGAGTAAAAATAACGTGCTTTTTTTTCCCATGACTAACCGATTAGTTGAAGATTATGTACGACTTTAGTCGGCCAAGATTTTCTTTGGTTGACTACAGCCCTAGTGGACAGATCCAGGCTGGCTGTTTTCCCCTGCTTCCACACTCCAGAGAACATGTCACTCTCAAGCCCCTTTTACACTGCCAGATTTTCCGCGAATGTTGGGCCGATTTGCCGGCCAGCTGTGAGCGTTTATACACAGAGGCGGAAAGGCGAGTTGATCCGAGGCGCCCAATTTTCCGCTTCGGAGGGTAGTCATATTGGCGGAACCCTTTAAGTTTAAACGAGGCGGCCTTCCGCAACGGGAGGGGCTGTTGAAGAATTGTGGGAGGAGCTGTTGATGACGCCGCACGTGCGAGCCACTGGCGGTGGATAAACAGGAAACAGCTGATAGCAGGAATTAGCGAGCAGCTAGTAGCAAGAGGGAAACGCAAACCTGACAGACACTGTAAAGATGAGCAACTTCGCAAACAAAGAGGCCATTTACCGTCAGATGACGGGGACGGTGAAGAACAGGCCGATTTACGAGAGAATCGTCGTCTGACTACCGCCGCCTGACTCCCACGTCACTGTTTTGTCACTTGCTCACGCCCCCCATTACATTCTGTATAAACAAAAGTAGGAAGGCGGCAATTTTCCGCCCTCCCCGATTTTGTTTTTATACTGCCAATGCTGAAAAAAGACTGATTGGGCTTTTCTGCAAATTTGCACAATTCCTGTCTAATAAGGGCTTCAGAGAGAAAGCAAAAAGGTGTACTTCACAAAATGCTCCACTACTACTCAGCAATGAGGCAAAAACATGTGAACTGGACATCCCTATAAATCAACCAAACCCTAAAGGCACACTTTATGATTTTAATACCTACAAATACTGTCCACTCTCCTTCCAATTCACCAGTGGTGTTGTTGTCTCTGTACTTACTTTGTAGAATTTTGGACAGAGAGTTGTGTTTGTTACCCTTATTGATTGATACAAGTACCATTAGGACCTGTATTATTAAACCCTATCTGCCACTACCACCAGTATCCACACATATCACCAAATCACCCCTGAACCAGTTTCAAATTTGCGACAAGAAAGCTGGGATGTGCAACATGAGATATTTTTGATCAGTGACATGTTCATTATAACACAATTCACTGATCAAAAAGAAAACATACTTGCACACATATGATGTTGGCACCATGTTCCCACAACGTGCTTCTGTACAACAGGAGCCTGGTGAGCTCAATGTACCATTTGGCTCTCTATAACCGTCTGGCCCCACTGCTACCCCAAACACTTTCAGTGGGCATGATAATTCACCTTGACAGACACACTCATTTAGCCAATTAGCATAACAAAAACACCAGGGAACATCTTCCTCATCACCAACAGAGCCAGTTGATAAATCAAGCTTTTGCCAAATCCAGTCAGAAGTAGGGTTGTCACGATACTAAAATTTCAAACTCGATATCGATACTCAGGAAAATATTCAATACTCAATACCATTTTCGATACAGCAGCAAAAAATTAAGAGGCATGTCATTTTTTAAATAAACATCAGATCAATGATAACAACAAAAAATCCCCCCAAAATAATAAATAACCAGAATAAAAGATCTGTCCATACAAATGTATTTATCTACAGCCCTGTTTATTTTCTGTGCTTCTGGTGAATTGGCACCATATTTTCGTTGCTGATCAAAAAGAGTTGGTAGTTTAGGCTCAGGATGCTCCTGTTTCTACCTCACTGTGATCAGAGAACCAGGGGTTACGGGAGAAACCAAACGTTTTTTCAGCTTCAATCTGTGACTTTACAGTTAACATAACTTTTCAGACACACATAATTGTGTTGTCCTGTTAAACTAACATTGTCTATTAATGTTACAGACGGGCATGACTGATAAAGTTAACTTTAGAAGTTATATTTTAGTTTGATGCTGGCGACACCAGCTGCTCAGCTGCTAGTGAGGGGAGGGGCTATACCTGCCATCTGCAGCGTGTAGGGGTGTAACGGTACACAAAAATCACGGTTCGGTACGTACCTCGGTACACAAGTAACAGTTCGGTTTTTTCGGTACAGTAATGAAAAAAATAGACAACTATTAAATATCTTTTACTTATTGGTAACCTTATTAAAACATACCACCACAGCAGTTAACTCTTTTTACACAATTTTTGAATGAAACAAATATATATAAAAACCTGCTTTTTCACATTATTTGAATGAAAATAGAAATATAAAAGTGAAAAATAAAATCCTGCTGTTTTTTTAACACATTTTTTGAATGAAAAATATAAATATACATTTCTGCTTTAACAGTTTTACTCAATTAAAATAAAAAGTATAGTGCAGCTGGTCAGCTTTAAAGCCTGCTCAGATTCAGTTTTACTAGGAACTTACTTAGCTTTCCCACTTTGTTAAAGTGCAGTAAACAAAACATGCTTATATCTAAAGTGCAGCTTAAACAATTTTACTCAACTCCAATGGCGTTGGTTATTTCTTTAGCGCGATGGTCAGGGAAACGCTCTTTCTTTTTAAACGACGACGATATCGTAGTTTGCACCAGATTGCTTTTTCTAGTCGTGCCGGTTAACGTTCAAACTCGGGTGGTGTCGCTTTAGATGCGTTAGCATGTTAGACGTGTTTCCAAGTACATACCCGACCGCTGTTCCGCAGTGTCGGCACACTGCTTTTGTCTTGTCCACTTGTTTATTTCCATCTTCGTATTTTACCCTGAAACCAAAGTGTTCCCGAACGGAGGACTTAAGGTTTGCGGGTGGGTCTTCAGGTTTGTCAGGCTCACTTGCCATGGGGTCCATGTCATTGGTTCGACAGCCTATTAGTCCGACTGTCCGCGGTGCTGAACGGCTCGCGGCGGGCGTATGGTGCGCCGCGACCGGCTTGAGGCGGAGCAGGCTCACACGGCTTATGTGTTTGTCACTTTCTTTTTCATTTTAACCCACACCATGCACAAAGTGAAAGCGGATTCATTTTAACCCACACCATGCACAAAGTGAAAGCGGAGATTTACGGGACTCGGTCCTCGATATTTTAAATGGTTCGGCTCACAAAAACGGAATTAAAATAAAACAAAATAAAATAAAATAATATCCTGCGCCCAATAATTCGGTACAGGGTCGTGCCGAACCAAAAGTCGCGTATCGAACAGTTCGACACAAATACATGTACCGTTACGGCCCTAGCAGCGTGCTGTGTTCACTTCACTAAATATTTCCAAAGAGCGCTTTTTCCTTTATCATTTTTGACCAAAACTGGCTGCTCTGATCCTCCTGCAGCCGCGCTGGCCATATTACAGCAACAGAAATGTGTGCATGCATGCACAGCGACGACAACAAGCCGGGTTGCAGCAAGGGCTCTGTGCCTGCCAGACACTGTCTGCACAGCGCGTGTCCGTCGGACCCGTCGCGCGCACCCGACAGGCGTTGAGGTGGCGTGCACTGTTAGTATCGATACTTTTGTAAATTAGTATTGTATCCGGATACGTTTAAGTATCGATACTTTTCAGAGTATCGATACTTTTGACAACCCCAGTCAGAAGAATGCTGAAAACATCTTCTCCTTCAAGAAACTCAGTGAGTGCATAGTTTTGTTTTTGTTTCATTGTTATTCAATCTATTTGCTGTGTTTATTCTACTAGCATTAGAGTTTGTGCTTGTTGCTTCTGAACCCTCCATTACTGTTCTGCAAGCTGCAGCCTACATTTATGTCATTGACTATAACACAGTCCCTGATCAGCTATACATTAGGGCTGCACGATATTGGAAAAAACTGACATTGCAATTTTTTATTTTATTTTTTCAATATATATTGCGATATAAAAAAATACAAGAATTTTCACCAGATGACTTAAAGTAAGCAAATTAAAAAAATAGTGGCGGGGCTTTTACTCACCACAACTGCAGAGGCTACCAGCTTCATTTGAAACAGACCACATTATAAAAGGGCCGTTATTTATTAATCCCTCTGTATCTTTACATTTTTACTTTTTATCCGCTCCCTTTTGCCTTGATAAAGTTAATGCATCGCGCCGTCATTTCAAACTCAACACTTCCTGAATTGGTTTCAAATTAAAAGCTCCTTATGACCTCAGCTGAGATAATCCCTCCACTTTCTAAATAGGCTTTTATGGTGAAATATTTGTAGGAACTTGTTGTGGAGGTTTCAGCGGCTTCTACGTTTGCGTATGGTACTTCAAATGAAGCTCCTGCTGTCTGCTGGCGTTTTTTAGGTGACTACAACAACATTTCCGCTGGCACATGAACAGACACAGTGACTGAAATGATAGTAAAAGTAATAAAAATAGGACAAGAATAACCCAATGACATTACACTCGTCATGAAAGACGACCGGGGATAACTGGTGTGGACCATAGTGTAGTGTGTCATGTCTGTCGGCCAAGTCACGGCACGATTTTAGGACCCCACAATTGTATAATGTGACATAGTGACTTTCAGAACGGGCAGAAAAGTTGTGTAGTGGGTACCAGGCACAGGTACACTCGCTGTATAGTTGTGGGTGGTGGTCATGGAGATGGCTCATCAAATTTCAAGTGTTACCCCCCTTCGCGGAGACTTTTTTTCTGAATTTTCTGCAGACAGGGTGACTATTTTCAATTAGTTTCCCCTCAGCATCCTTATAAATTCCAAAATATGTCCAGACCTCAGACCTTTTAGAGGGGAAAAATCTCCGGAGCACTGTCCTTGCGGGTGCCTTCAGCCATGTGTCAAAGGCCAAGCATTGCAAACTGCGCATGCGCGCCTGTGTCTAAGGGATTGCTGCTGCTTTTCAAGGTAATGAGCAATATCACCGTGAGTTTTTCAAAGTGCGGTAATCAAACACAGTTTTAATGATAATTAAAATCTGAAACGGTAATACTAACCATCAGGAATTTTGCCTTTTTTTTTTTTTTTTTTGACCATCATTTTACCGGTAATCGTTGCATCCCTATGTGAAGGGAACAACTAATCACAGCCAGTAGATATCTTTCCCTTCTTCTGTAAATATCAGTCTGTGGTAAATATGGAGAAGTTGATCACTTTAGAGCAGGCCTACCCAGAGCTTTACACCTGTCTCACAGACAATATTTTAGGCCTCATACACACACAAAAAATAACGTCTGGAAGAAGATCAACTCTGCACTCAGGATTTCTAGTAAGTAGGCTATGATATGGTGCTGGTTATGGTCGCTTAGCAACGTCAGATGCAACATGCGTCGTGCTTTTAAAAGTAGGGACCAGGTAGGCATAGGAGTAACACCCAGTTCCTGACCTCACGGTTTTCAGGCAGCTAAAGATGCGTCAAGTGTCCCGGCCCCAACTCTCCCATGTTGGTGAGCTGAGAGGACCCACTGATATCTGCAGTGTAACAATATCAGGGAGAGGAACTTTAACCAAAATAACTGAGCCAGACCTGGATTGATTGATGTAGAAGTACAATTTGTGTACTTAAAAGAACATGAAAATTCATCTAAAAAGTGGGACATAATCATGAATGGATTACTGAACAGGCCTACTGGGCACAGGCCCAGGGGCCCATGCTGTCAGAGGCCTCCCCTGGCCTTCATCTGCAAAATGACATTCAAATTACAAACCAGGAAGAGACTCAAAATTACCTCAAAGGGACACAAAAAGACCAGAAAAAGACACAAAGGAACTAATAATAGACACAAAATCACAACAAAAATGGGCAAAACTACCATAAAGAGACACAAAATGACTTGTGAGATGCAAAATGACCAAAAAGGCCACAAAATTACTTCAACTAGCAGCTGCTTAGCTTACCTTAGCACAAAGACTGGAGAGGGGTTTAACAACTAGCCTGGCTCTGTTCAGCGGTAACAAAACCTGCTTACCAGCACCATTTGGTTCACAAAGACTTTGTTACCAACAGCTGATTACACTGCCTCTTCAAGGAGGGAATTTCATATCATTATGCCACCCCGCCGTTCTGTGTAAAAGGTATACTTGCAGAATGAAGAGACAGAGTTGTCTCACCTCTAAGCTGCCGTTGGAGGTAGTGACAGCGCCGAAACGATGTCTGTATAAATGAAAAAGCCCTCAGGGTGGGATCATGGGCAACACAGGTGTGATGTTTTGATGATGTGCTAAAGATTTCAAAAGCAGCTGCTAGCAGTTAGCAGCTGAGTAACAAAAAAAAAAAAAGAGCAGCAGCCAAAAATGTCCGGAAATTGTGAGAACAATGAGGCTCAGGAGCTCCTTACCCTCCAAGCAGAGGACGAGATCAGCAGCCATATAACAGGGACTATAAATGGTTATTGTTGCTGTGTTATGCCAGTGTTATTGTTTATAAAGCCCTGCCAACAGGTATGTTATATGTCACACTAGAGACCAATCTGTTGTGTTACATGTCACGGCTGTTACACCTCTTTTGCTTCTGCTATGCCTGCATGTTGTCTAAAATCACTCACTGGAGTGGCAAGACGCTTCTGTTGTTTGGTTCTGTGTAAAAATGCAAGGGAGGCACTAGGGTCGCAGCGATACACCAATTTTAAGGTATACTGTGTTATAGAAATTGACGGTTATCTTACTGAGTACATCTGCTTATCTACGATACTGGGGGAAAAAAATGCAACTGGACGAAGAATCTCCCTTTTCTTTTAGTTATTATCAAACTTTTTACACAAGCTTCCATTAAAAAATGGTTTCAAGTTTTAATTACAGTAATAAAACATTTGTTCAACAAAAATAACCCTTCAATTTTCATTCCTCTAAGGCTCATTCTGATTCATGATAATATAAATTCTGTAATGCGGTGATACAGTGAAACCGTGATATTTTCTGAGATGGTTATCGTACTGTGAAAATCTTATACTGTTGCAACACTAGGAGGCACGAAGAAGGGACTGCTTAACAGCTCTATAGCACCACCACTGTGTATAAAGGGCTAAAGAGACACAAAACAACAAAAAGATGGCAAGCAACTTAAGACAGATGCAAAACAACAACAAAACGAGGACAAAGTCTGTCTTGCTTCTGTGTGGGAGCAGTGGTGGGGCCTTTAACATATCTGTGCCTAGGGACTCCTTATCTGATAATCCGCCCATGGACATAATGCATGTGGCAACATTTCCAATTCCATATTAACAGTGATTAAATTGTCTCATCAGTAAATCTGAAATTTGAATGCAAAAATTGAATTGTTACTTGTCATTTAAAACAGTAGCCTGGACTGTCCGGCCTACATCCTGTTTGTGATGAACACTGCTGACATAGAATAACCTGTGGTGTGTGACAGATTGGAGATGCTCACTGACACAATGACAGCGGCAGCAAACACACGGGCGCGCGCGTGCGCACGTAGACGCCTGTGATGCTGTGCTGCAGGGTAATGTTAGATAATATTTTTGCACTCCTTACCTTCCGTCCTGCTCCGTATTGGCTGGCGCTCCACCGGGCCCGGTTGTCCACCGCTGACTCTACGTTACCGGGCAGCGAGCCGGAGTCCGAATCCTCCCCCTCCTCCAGCTCCTCTTCCCCTTCCTCCCTCTCCTCCGGCTCCGTCTCTCCCTCATCCGTTTTCAGCCGCTTTGCCGCCCTTCCGTACTCCCCTTCCTCGCGCTGGCCGGCTCCTTCAACCGTCGACATGCTCGCGGCTGTAGTGGACCTGTTGGAGAGAACGGGTCGGGGTATGGTCAGACTGATACGTCCATGTCAACAATTATCCTGTATTGTCTCCTCGTGAAGCAGCCTCCGTGTGTCTGTCTGTGTCTTTTGGTATCCCTGTCCCCGTGTCGCGGCTCCAGTTTGTCCCTGTCTGTTTCTCTGTCACTTTCCAACACCAGTGATTTTCTATGTGTGGAGGCGTGAGTGGACTGGACACATCCCGCCCCGTCCTTTTCTCTTATTGGTCAGTTTGGTCCTGCATTTCGAGAGACGGCGTGTGATTGGCTCGTGACGATGCGTCAACAGACAGCTCTCCATGCACTGCAGAGGAGTGCGGAAAGAAGGAGCAGAGAGAGGAATGGTGGGCTACAGAAAAAAAACAGTGGAGACAGACTCTGAATTGCAGAGCGCAGGAAAACAGAGGGAGAGGGGGAGAGAGAGAGAGAGAGAGAGAGAGAGAGAGAGAGAGAGAGAGAGAGAGAGAGAG
>NC_065524.1:4699232-4726911 GCF_006386435.1 Epinephelus moara
GTGTGTGTGTTGTGTGTGTGTGTGTGTGTGTGTGTGTGTGTGTGTGTGTGTGTGTGTGAGTGAGCCTATTTGCTGCATCATAATAAGACATAGGTTGGGCTTGCCAAAAGCACTAACCTTGCTGAAAGCTCTTTGCATATTGTTCAATATAGATTTCAAAAACGTTCCCAACAAAGGCCACGCCAAGTTGTGACAAGCCGTAGCCTACATTGGTGTGTTGTTTGACATACATCTCCAAAAATGTGGGGAATTTAGCTGAAGGCATGGTGATTAATGTGTTCTAAGTAGCATTATTCATATGGTGTGGGAAAATGAAAGAGGTAGAGAATTTAGGGTGATTGGGACATACGGTCAAATGGGACAGTAACTGTACACGGTTTATTTTCTCACCTGATGAGTGAAAAAAACAATTTTTGCTTAGCTATAGCTTTGAAACCTCTTAATCAAAATTGCATGCCTTCAAGACTTAGTTTTGTTGTCTGTTCCTAGCCCATGGACTGAGCTGGGAAAAAAGCTTTTATGTGCTCTTCTCCTCTCACTTGAAATAACCTTCAGAAAGAGTTGAAATTAGGTGAATTGGTCTCTCTGCCTGATATTAAAGCTCTCAGAAATATAAGGATGAATGAACTGGTATGTTCCTGTCATTGTATGTATGTTTTAAAATATCTCTACATGTTACTGTATATCTTTTATGTTTTTTGTTGTGTTGTTGCTTTTCTGTAACTTTTTTGTATGCTGCTGTCTTGGCCAGGCAAGGCTAAAGCAAGCGATCATTAATCTCTGTGGGACTGACTGGTTAAAAATGTGTTAAATAAACAAACAAATAAATAAATACATAATGTCCTTAATATCTGAAGTATCTCCAGAAAACATGTTGAAAACCTCCTGAGATGAATTTTCTGTGTGCATAATTAATAAGATGTATTATAAGCTCATTGTATCATTAGAAAATCAAATGAGAACAATATTTAAACAGTGTTTGCCCTGTTCATTTTTCTGAGGACACTCAGATCCATTGTCCATTCCAATGGATGGATATTTTTTTAAAATTCTAAGTAAAAGCTATAAATCTGTAAAATGATATTTTGACCAGTATAAGTGATATAACAGCTCATGTTTACTTTGAACACAGTCTAAATACAAATTATGTACTTAAACAATATGATTAATAGACTGAGGGTGGAGTCACATGACAGTAATCATAGATATAGACATCCTAGAAAAGTTGTGTCCATTGGAATGGATGGGGGATCTGAATGGCTTCAGACACATAAAGCCTTCAAAACTTGGGGTATTTACTTATGTATTTTATATTGTAGAACAAAATGTGAAAGTCTCTTCCGCTTGTGTTAACCACAGACCTATTTTCAGACATCTAACCAAAAACCCATTAAAAAACCCACTGTCTTTGAGACAAGGGAAGCATGAGTGGTAAAATGCTAACTCATTTCAGGGTTTCAGGACTCATTCCTTCACTCTGTTTGAGAGGAGGTATGGAAGAGTTAAAATTCCATACTTAAATAAAAGAAAAGAAAAGAAAAAGCAAAATACAATTCCCATTGTTATATACATTTCCCTTTCATATATGCATTAAAACCTATTTCTTAGGCATTATAATTAATGCATATCTTTAAAAAAAATTAGCTTTTTGTCTTTAATAACTGAATGGATTGTTTTTCACTGTGGCATGAATTTCCCATACCACATTAAAACACATCATGACACGGAATACAAAGGGAGAAGGTTTATTGCATGTCAGTGTTTTCCAGAGAAGCGCAACCTGCTAATATCAAAAGTAAACTACTGCCATTCATTTTCATAAGGGGGTGCAAAGGAGATTTTTCTTTGATCTGAATGTAAATGCATTGTCAGTGTCAAATGAAAACCAATCAATTGTCCAATCATGGCCTGAGGGCAGGACAATGGGCAGAGCTTATCATCACTGCCACAACCTGGTGGCAGCCACAGCAGACAGCCTTTCATGTTAGGGCTCATGTTAGATACATATACAGAGCCTTCTGTCAGTAGTCTGTGTTAATTTTGTCCATAGTTGTGCACATGGTCTGAAAGCTTACGGATTCACACAAAACAGAGCAGTACCACCAGAGTTAGGGAAGGCAGTGTAGCTTAGTTCAAGCAAGATATGACCACAGGAGATGACAAAGACATTTCAAAAATGGTGGAATCGAACAAATCGATAACATAGTGAGAAGAATTCTCTGTGCACGTCGTGATGTATTTAATGGGCTCACAGACCACTGCCATCTACAATGCTGCCTCTGTTTAAAGACAACCTCCTCCACTGTCACCTCATTTTATGTTGTGTGAGAATCTGCCCTCTAGTGCCATCTATGGGATGTATATGTCATCATAAATGACGCATCAAAGTATGTGGGCAGTGACTTTGCAATGGTTGAAAGGGATGTATCTATTTCTGTACGTAAAGGGAGTATAAATGAGCCTTTAACACAGTTTACTTAACTCCTTGTTTCCACTTACATAATAATGGAGATGAGTCAACCGTAAGTCCATTCATTACTTTATAATGTGGCTGCGGAACTCCTCCCCTCCATAATATTTTGGTCTGGATTTTGCCTCGAGTACATTAAAAAAACTGAACTTTTGTGGTGGATTTCGGAGAGACCATATGACAGTGTGCTAGCTAGCTAACAGGATATTTCCTTCAGCTAAGTTGCCTGTGTTGATTGTCAAGTGAGTTTTTGTTATTAAAAAGAACTTGTTTATGTATAGTTTGAACTGTGAATCTGAATAATGTTATTGTGCTAAAATATGGTTATACATTATATACAGTCAGATTATCAATAACTCATTTACTTATTCAGCAGTTCATGTATCTTTTTAATGAAATATTTAACAAAACATGCCACGCACCTGGCAGGTCCTGTTTTTGTCCCGGTAATGTTCTAAGTGTATTCCACACTACTGGATGGCAAAACAAACCTGACACGTTTAGCCTATCCCCCATGGCTACACATAGTTTCTATCAGGTTTCTATCCATCCGTAAAGAAATGCACTTCCTTGCATTGGACACTAGAGGCATCTGTATATTTACGAATCTACAGACACCAGTCACATATGTAGGAGGAAACAAGGCATAAGGCTAGCCAGCACATTACCATTGACTGTCTAGTCACATTTGTGATTGACTGACTGTCTTGCAGCCTGGCATTCACCTCTTCACTTTGCTTTCTGAGTTGTGATATGAATTTAATGTGGAATAAAAAAATATTATCCCTATGAAAATTGTCCTTTTAACATTTGTTTTTAATTTAACCATAATACAGTAAATGTACACATTAAAGGAAACGTATGCACACTGTATTGCACTTTGTTATTTAGTTTTTTAATTAAAAAATCTTCCATAGACCTGCAAGGGACAGATTTTATTTTATTTTGAAAAAAAAAGAAGGGTCAAAATTTAAACAGCTGCTTTTGCACAGCCATGTTCAGGCATTGAAATGCGCAGTTTTGAACTGTTTTAAACTGACTGTAGAGTTACAAAACATTGAACTAATGTTGCACTGTTATTTTGTTAATAATTTTGTATTTGCACAACAGTTTTCTGGCATTGAAAAAAACTTTTTTACACTTTATTACATACTTGTGTGACAGAGTGGGGGGGCAATGCTAGGGATGCAGAGCTCGACAACGCCACCCAGGGGAATTTCACCCCTGGGAATATACCTACACTTTTACAGGATTATTTACTGGCAACACAGGTTCAAGGTAACACAGGGCCAGAGACGTGATTCACATACAAAAATATACACTTTATTTTTGAGTTAAAAACACAATTTCTCTTTAAAAAAAGGGCTGGAACAAACAGAGGCAACCAAATAGTTCAGGGCTGGGGCTTACCACGGCGACAGGAAACCAAGGAGGGAGAAACCAAATCAAACACCACCTGTGAAGCACACCAAATACTGAACTGTGAAAGCACCACCACCAGGAAAGCGACTGCTGCTCGCTTTGGCCCACAGCACCTGTAACACAAAGGAAGAATTAATTATTTTTTGCCTCCTTACTCAATAAATGAAATCAAATACAAAACAGAATCAAGGTTTTAAGAAAATCAGAGAAATAATCCAACTTAAACACAATCTTCCAAATTAACCAAAAGAAAGAAAAGAATAAACAATGAACAAAATGAAACAAGTCTTGAAGAGTCTGTTCCAACCGTCGAAAGGTGTGCAGGTGGGCAGCCTGCCTCACCCAAAATCTCTTTACAATAAACCCCCCCCCCCCCCCCCCCCCGAACTGGTGAATATTGGAAGGAGAAAGCTGCACTTTTTAGGGGGGAATCTGTATGTAAATCAGAAAGGGAGCATGTGTCAGCCCGATGTTGCATGCTTTTAAGCACAAGCAGGACAAATGAGCCAGCTTACCCCACGGCCGCGCCGGTCCGAGCGCGTACCCACAGCCAGGCGGAGCCCAGATCCAACGTGGTGCGCCCGCACCACCCCGCCGGCCACACCAACCACGGCGGTCAGGTTCCCTCGGCACAAGCTAATTGCTCCCCCCGCAGCCACACCAGCCGTGCTGCGCAGTGACAAGCAGATCAGTGAGACCGAGTAAGGTTCCCCATGAGACATTCAGGCAGGTGGGAAAAGGCAGCCAACTCACCTTCCTTTTAAGGCACGCAAGGTTCAGTCAACGCCGAGCACACACGAACACAGTGACGGCCCACGCCAAACAATCCAGCCGCCTCGACCACGCCACCGACGCTCACTGCCAGGACCAGGGAAAAGGGGGGCCAGCTCGGTGATGACACCCTTTTAAAGGTGCGCACCAACCAGCACCTCAAGTCCCTGGATGACTGGCACAGCGCCCCACAGCGACTGGGAGTGCTCCAAAGGGCACCCGGTCACACTTGTAACTGTTAAAAATAAACCCACTGTCCCCATATGAGGACATCATTTAAAAAAAAACAAAAAAAAAAAAACAACTACTTACTGTTCAAAGACAATGCTTAGTTTTTTATGTTATCAGGTCCTACTAATCTAAGTTAGGAGAAATTAAAAATGCATACCAAACAAAAGCTGGGGTCTCAGGAGGGTAAAGAAAAAGAAGTCATTTATTTATATCCTTAAGGAAATATAAATTTTTTACTCTTTTGTTTTGTCTTTTACACACGTGCCAGAAAATACATGCACAGGGTACATATGCCATGGAAATGCATATGTTGAGAGATGTGGGCTGCAACAGCATACCTGGAGAGCGCTCTCAGTGCTGTGGACTTAAACTGACCACCCTCCAATTCCCACACCAAGTCCCTACAGACTGCACTGCTGACACCCTGATAGTGCCCATATCTTTCAAACTTCCCACTTTGTAACTTAGGCTTTCCTGAACCCCTTATATGACATTTGAAAAACAGGTTCACCTGCTGTTTATATTCTCCTCTGCAACTTATTATGAGCACATTTGTAGCTTTTATGGTTTTTAATGATAGATTTAATTGTTGTCTTATGAATGTATTACAAGTAGGTAAAACATGCATGCAACATCTCTGTCTAATTTAACTGTGTTTTTCAGGAGTCAGTTCCCCAAAACAACAACAAAACAGATTTTCTCACTTCTCTATAGTACTATCTCACCATGCGATACTTTTGGTTTTACTTGTCCAGGTTTTGCAATATCTGTTTCTGAGATTTCTGCCTCCACTCTGACATAGTGGAGGTGAATGGAATTTCATTTGTGTTGCTGCTATTGAAAGCACATCTTTTTTGATAGTCTCTCATTCGATAAGACACTTTAGAAAATCTCTGTGAGGATTATTTCTTTGGAGGAAAGTAGTTTGGTCGAAAGGGTTTGTAGATCAAGTTCAACCAGAGCCAGTCTGCCTGTTGTTCAGTATGTTTACATGCACAGTTAAGTCGAGCTATATGGATATAGCTCAATTAGGCCATTTAATTGGACTACTGTCCTTGTCCCAGTATACAAGCACGGGAAAGGAGTCGATTTATTGGTCCAAAGTATGTCAGACTCTGCTATGATAGGTGGCGATATGCCCCCTTTCAGCTTGTTAGTATAGGACCTTTTTCCAGTTGATCTATTACGTCACAGACCAAACAATCGAGTGTTGTCCAGCTGTTGCATCACGTTTTGAAGTGGTCGCCATTCTGTGTTTTCCGCCCCTTCATATATCTTAAAATATTTAACTCTTTCAGCTGACACAGTATGAACTGTGTCTCCTTTGCTGGTTTGGTCAACCTTGTTTGCATTGATGCAGTCACAATCATTCATATTTAGGACTTCCCAGCCCAACTGTTCTGGCTGAACTGTGTGTGGAAGTCAACACATTTGAGCTAAGAAGAAAAAAATGAGGAGTGTATTCTAAAACTCACTTCAGATACATGATATCCTACATACCTACAGAACCTTGCATTAAAGCAACTTTAGAGAAAAAGATCATGTAAAGCTGATTTTTGTACAGTTTTTTTTATTTAAAAAAATGTGTAAACTTATACTAAAATACTTGTTTAACATGGTTTTCCCATGTAATAGTTAAGAAAAACTCTGAGAAGGGGCCAAAAGCAGATCCACTCTTTCTCCCTCATTGAAAAAGTCTGGATCCGGCCTTTGTCCTGCCTCCCACCACTGTTCTCCACCTGCGTGGTTTTCAAGTGGTGGGTGATATGCCCCCTTTTAGTTTGTTAGTATTGGACCTTTTTCCGGTTGACCTTTTACATCACAGACCAAACAATCGACAAACAAGTTAGCTACAGTTAGCTAGCAGAAAACTGGTACCATGGTAGACAACTTTACAGCTCTGTATGTTTCGTCCATCCAAAATGCACAGCTCTGGATGTAGATTTCATCATGTTGTTACTAGCTTTTTGTTCTGTTACACATTTAATGCTATTCAACTTTCAGGTCAAAGTGTGGGGTGGCAACTGTGAAGCATGCACAGAGCACCTAGGCCAGTTTGTATACATGCAGGAGTAATATGACTCCCAATCACATTATCTGGGTGTAAGTCCAACTTTGAGAAATTCAATCTAGTACAATTTCAGTCAGACTAACATGTTTACATGTATTTTAAAAGTCCAGTTTTAGTCCAACTAACATAATAGATCAATTTTCTATAATGTCATGTAAATGTGCTGATTGTCAACCTCTAAACTATGATTTCTTGCAAGTTAAACTGGGAGCTGATTAATGTCATGATCTTCTATCAACTTTTATATATTTTTTATCTTAAAGTTAACGAATTAGATTAAAAAGCAAAACTGAGGCTGATAATAGTTTGACCTTTGATCAAATTATGACATGATGTCAATCGTATCTGAGTCATCTGTGTGGTCAGTAGCTTCCTTCCTGCAGCTACATGGAAATGTTACAAGTTAGCACTAAATGCTTGTACAATGTTACTGTTCACATCAGACTGTATGTATAATCCTAACATACATGCTTGGTTATCACAGACCAAATTCTGGTAGGTCTGCACCTATACAGTTTTTGTTTTTATTTCACACTTGCCTTGGCAATATAAAAGTTTTCCCAAGCCAATAAACCCCCTTTGAATTTTATTGAATTAAACCCTGCAGAATTAAGAGGCAATGCACCTGTGTAACACAACAGGGCATTCAATGCACCACTGTTTCTGTTTAAATAAACATTTTCCTATGTTTCGTCGGGGCTGAACGCAGCCCTGGAAAACACAATGGGTGGGCATGGTAGCTCCTATTGGTTCAAGTATGGTGTCACTCAGAAGGTCAGGAGTTCATCACTAATTTTACAGCAAGGAGTCAGCATATTTACATGCAAACGTAAGAAATTATGGATAATATGTGAAGAAATATGAATGTTTTAATTGATGCAACAGGAGTTTGTGGATAACTATGGATGTAATAATGTGTTTGGACTGAAAATTTCACTGAGTTTAGATCGTTTGGACCTTTGGGACTGTATGAAGACCGTATCAGCAGCGTTTATGTTTGCGTATTATCAATTTGCAGTTTTCGTCTCTATAGCTAATTTCAACATTCACAACTGTACAGTGGGTGATTTTTTTGTTATAACTCACCTATTTAGATTTTATTAAGGCCCTAAATTATGCATATTTAAGGGCGGGCCGCTTGAGTGATAGGCTGTCTGTGAGTCAGATCCACCCCTGTGAGAATGAGAGAATGAGAATTTACAAACCAATAGGTGACAACACGGTAGCTATGTGCATTATTTATTCGGCCTATGGTTGCTCCTCATGCTGTGAGCCTCAGCTCTAGTGTCTCAACATCCCCTGTGCTATTGGTCAAATGCATTTTATCCTGTCCGAGTAACATTTGTTAAAAACTGCAGAGACCAGATGATTTAGGAAACTACTTAAAATTTGCATCTGCATATCTGTGAGTTGTTCTTAAAGATTTACATCCTCACTGGGAACCAATGGGCTGAGCTGAGAGCCAGGAAGTCAGACAGATTGAAAGACAGACTTACATATTGTTGCCTTGGGTCTTTATGCAGGGTTTTTTGACAGTGAGAACAATTTTGCATATTGCTAGTGTAATCCTTTCTAACTTCTGACTGACACGCAAAACAATACGAAGAACTTGTTTATTATTTAAGGCAAACTGAGTGATGCTAATCATGATAAGTGAACTGATCTAGATGTGAGAACTGAAGGGTGCTCCTTTCAGAAAAAAAAAAAACTCTTGACACAACCCATGGAGAAATCTTGCAAGCTTAAAGTGTGTCAGCTATGCAATATTTCAACATGCTTCAAGTTATTTAGTGGCTCAAGGTAGCAGCCTTTGAACAAGCCTGTTATGTAATGCATACATGTGTTTCTACATGCATGTGGTTGTGCTTGTTTGGCCTGGGAGTGAAGCCACAAACGGAATAATGCAATACAGCAGAGCAACTTCCTGTTCCTTCCTGTCCTAGCCTGCAGACACACTTAACGTTCCTCTGGTCTGGTCTTTCCCACGCAGCCTGTTTTCACACTGACGCTATGATTCAGATCAGCTTTCAGGCAGCTCGGCCTGTTGGACCAGACTGCAGCTGAAAGATGAGATCCTTTCACTTAATACTCTTAAAAGGGTGTGATCCATACACACACTTACAAATTCACATACACACGTTAACAATGGGTGGGGAGTGGAGCTGATAATGATGTCAAAACTAAGAAGTATTAATTATTCTAAGCAGTTAGTTAGTTAGTTAGTTTACTTTTATTTCAGTCATCACACACAGTAATTATAAACAATGAAACATACACATTCTATTATACAATAAATTCAAAACAATCTGGACTGCACAATTAATTTTTGTGTGAATTTAATACTGACTGAAAAAGCACAGGCAGAAGCATAATGCTTATATAAGCCAGTCCTGCATTGTTCAATTTAAGCTACCTTCCAAACCTTTCATCAAAACAAAGGATAACAATAATGTCAAATAAGATCATTCATATTTGTAACCTTCAATAATAGCTTTGTACATCATTCTTTTAAAAACCAAAATCGAGTTGCACATCCTCAAACTAATATCGGCACTGTTCCACAGCTTAACTCCAACAATAGAGATACATCTTCTTTTAATCCCTTTTTTAGCTTTTTGCACTGTAAATTTACAAACATCTCTCAAATCATATTTACACTCATGCACAGAAAAAAAACCTTTGTACAGAGTCTGGTGGGGACTTTGATTTAGCTTTAAACATTATTTGCATTATTTTATAATACACCAAATCATTAAATTTTAAAGTATTGGAATTAATAAACAGTAGGTTAGTGTGATCATAGTAACCAGCCTTGTTAATAATACGCATGGCTCGTTTTTGTAGTAGTGTTATTGAATTTATATTGTTTTAAAAGTTGACCCCCACAGTTCTACACAGTAAGACATATAAGGAAGTTAAGTGAACAATAAATAATACTAGTCCATACCCGGGGATGTGTTATGTATAGAGGAATAAGAAATCAAAAACAGTATATTAGAGGAGATGCAAAATCAGAGCACTGTAAATGCACTGTGTAATAAATATTAATGTAAGACAAACAATGCACACTGTATTTAGAAACATGCTTTACGGCAAAATACATGGAGCATAGTTTTGGCTGACGGCACGGAGGCATGCGAGGCCGTGCGCAGGCACACAGGTACACACATACTCACGCAACACGGAGAAAGAATGGAAGAAACAGTGCAAAGTGCATAGCGCAATGTTTAGTTTGTAATGTTTGTAGGCTAATGTCAGTAAAGTGAAAATACGTAATGGCTGGCTTGCGCACACAGACACAGACGCGCGCACACAGACACAGACGCGCGTTCGTTCAGTAAAATAATTACCTTAGTCTTCAGCAAGTGTTGGTGCTTGAAATTGCATGTCCCAAGTAGTCTCCGCGCATGCGCAGCTCGCACTGCTATGGTGCTCACAGTATGAATGGGTAGTGGAAACACGAATATAAACAGTAGAAATGTGGGAAAAATGCAAAAACGGCATCGTGGCTGTCTGCACATGACCAAGATGAAAGCCTATGTGCAAGTTCAGAGAAGTAGGTCAAAGCAGTGAGGAGGAAAACGGATGATGACAGAAGGAAGGATGGAGGGACAGAGGTTTCTCCATTTAATAGTAGGATAGGATAGTAGGATACAAGGCCTTGTCATTTAGTATATCCCTAGATTTATATAGGATTGCTATAGACTTCGAGATTTTACCTCTAACATAATCAATGTGTTGTTTCCATGTCAATTTATGATCAATCACAACCCCTAGAAATTTTGTCTAAAAAACACTTTCAGTTTGTTCATAATTTCCCCTTGGGGATTAATAAAGTATATAAAAAAAAACAACCAATCTTTAATTCAATCTGTCCATCTATTTCCTGTCGATTTCCAAATACCATAAATTTAGTTTTCTTAATATTAAGAGACAATTTATTAACATCAAACCAAATTTTCAGTATTCCCAGTTCCTTCTCTACAGCCAACACAAGTTCCTGTAAATTCTTCCCAGAGCAAAATAAATTTGTGTCATCCCCAAAAATTATACATTTTAACAATTCTGTAACATTACATATATCGTTAATACACAGTATGAAAAGTTTTGGACCAATCACCCTGGGGTACTCCACAGGTGACGTTTCTGAATCCTGACCTAATATTATTAATTTCCACACACTGATGCCTATTTTCCAAGTAACTTTTCATCCAAGAGTAAGCTACACCTCGTATCCCATACTTCTCCAATTTTCTCAATAACTGGCTGTGATCTATTGTGTCAAAAGCCTTCTGCAAGTCATTATAGATACCAATAGAGTACTCATCATTTTCTATCACTTTTGTTATTTCTTCAACCATCTCCATTACTGCATAAGTAGTAGTAGTAGTAACAAAGGGGCCACACCGCCGGATCACCTGCCGGAGGAGGTCAGGAGTAGACCAGCTACCAAGGGACCCTACTGGCGTAAGAGGGGCAGGCGTGGAGGCGCTAGACAGCGGCTACGACGAGGGGTAACAAGCCACCTCTTCCCTCCATTATTCTGAGTAACGTGCGCTCATTGTGCAGTAAAATGGATCAGCTAAGGCTAAACACACGGCACTGTCATGAATACAGGGAGTCGTGTCTCATGGTTTCAACTGAGTCGTGGCTCCGTAAGGACATTCCTGACTCTTTAATCCAGCTAGAAGGCTTCTCTTGTGTGCAGGCGGACAGGGAAGCCTCCTCTGGGAAAGCCAGAGGTGGAGGAATATGTGCATATGTAAGAGACACTTGGTGCAAACAACTAATGGTTAGGGAAACTTTTTGTGACCCCGACCTCGAAATGATCTGCATATCTATGCGTCCTTTTTATTTACCCAGAGAGTTTGGGAATGTCATCATTTGTGCAGTATCTGTTCCCCCCATTGGAAACGCAACCAGAGCTGCGTGTCGCTTAGATGATTGTGTGCAAAATCAACTCCTGCGCACCCCGGGGGCCCCTATTTTTATTCTTGCGGACTCAAACCACTGTCGTCTTGATCCTGCGCTACCTGGTTTTTATCAGTATGTTAAATGTGGCACCCGCAATAACAATGTATTGGACAAATGTTATGGAAACATCTTTGGTGCTTATAAAGCTAAGGCTCTCCCATCTCTTTCTAACTCTGACCATCTGACTGTCCACCTGATGCCCACATACAAAACGGTGCTTAAGTCCAGCAAGCCCCAGTATAGACTGTATAGTATATAAGACTGTGTTGCAGTGGACAGATGACAGTGTAGAGACTCTGAGAGGCTGCTTTTCTTGTACAGATTGGAGTTTCTTCCACAACCTGGAGCTTAATGTGGCCACTGAGACTATCACTGATTACATTCATTTCTGTGTTAATAATGTTGTCCCAAAAAAGGAAGTTGTTCACTTCCCTAATAATAAGCCTTACATCACTAAGGAGGTCAAAGCATTGCATCAACAGAAAGAAGCTGACTTTCAAAAACAAGGACTGGGTGGGAGCGGCTGCTGCACAAAAAGATCTTAACCTGTTGTTGAGAAAGGCCAGAGAAAAGCATTGGGACGCAATTGAACAAAGCTTTAACTCTATGGACAACAAATCACTGTGGGACTCCATGAAAAAAATAACCAATATGACCTCTTGTGAAAATCAGCTTGTCATTTTAAATGAGCTAGACAGAGCAAATTAACTTAATGACTTTTTTTTTTAAGATTTGATTCACAGGATGATTCTCCAGAAGTGGCAGAAGTTCTAGTCTCCTTTAGCGATTCTTCTGACTGTGTGATAATTGACCCTCTTCAGGTTCAGTCAATTTTCAGAAAAGTAAGAAATAAGAAATCTATGGGTCCAGATGGTTTGCCTGCCCTTTTGTGAAAACATTGTTCATCTGAATTAACTGAGGCTTGGTACCCAGTCTTCAGGTTAGTAGAGAGCTATACTGTTCCAGCGCTCTGGAAGAAATCTATAGTTATTCCTGTACCCAAAGTTTCACGTCCTGCTGAGAACAAAGATTTTCGTCCTGTTTCGTTGACTTGTGCTGTCATGAAGTGTTTTGAAAAACTAATTGTTAATATGATTAAACCTTCGAACTCTTCTTGCCTTGACCCATTTCTGTTTGTGTACAGGAAGAGGCGCAGCACCGAGGACGCTGTTATCTGTGTGTCTCATCTAATAAGCAAGCACCTTGAAGATTCAAGGGCTTATGCTAGGGTTATATTTGTATTATATTATATATTTATTTGCTGTTTTTAGTTCTGCATTTGACACCGTCCGTCCTCACCTGCTTGTAAAGAAGCTTATTGACATGCAAGTCAATCCCTCAATTATTAAATGGTTTTATTCACTTTTAACTGGCAGGTCACAACAAGTCAATGTGAATGGTACACTCTCTATGGTCAAACACTGTAACATGGGGGTTCCTCAAGGAGCTGTGTGTTCTCCTCTTTTATTCACACTGTATACTAATGAATGTAGAAGTAGTCATCCTAATAACTTTGTCATAAAATTTTCTGATGACACTATCATTTTAAGTCTGCTATGCGCTGGCGACTGCCCCTCTTGTTACCTTAGAGAGACTGACTCTTCCCATGTCTGGTGTGAAAGAAATCATCTTATTCTCAACACCAACAAAACCAAAGAGATGGTATTTGACCCTCGGAATGTGACAGTTCATGACCCTGTTGTCATTGGTAACAGCGTAATTGAGCAGGTTGACTCTTACAAGTATCTAGGAATCTACCTGGATAATTTACTTAAATTGAACGTGCAGGTAGATGTACTGTGTGCCATATTGGCTCAAAGATTATACTTTCTCCGCAGACTAAGAATGTTTGGTGTGAGCTCAAAAATCATGACCACTTTCTATAATGCTGCACTGGTTATCTTAATTAGATATGGGATGGCATCCTGGTTTCGCCCCCTCACTGTCCAGTGCAAAGCAAAGCTTGAAAAGCAGGTGAAAGTTGCCCTGAAAGTGATCAGGAAAAAAGACTCCCCGTCCCTTCAATTGATCTTTGAGAATATTGTGGTCAATCAGGCACATAAAATTCTGCAGGACCCCTCTCATATTCTTATTCCAGAATATGAAGTACTTCCTTCAGGGAGACAATAAAGAGCAAGCAGATACAAATACAACCATTACAAGCTCTCTTTCCTCCCAACTTCCATTGCTCTTCTGAATAAACAACCTGCTATACTTTAAGGGGTTTTCTTTTTTCTTTATTTCACTTTTCTTTTGAGGGACTGTGCCCTCTGCCTTTTTGTCTTCCTTGGTGTGCAATTATCGATTGCTTTTATTACTTTTATCTTACTTCTGTTATCTTTTAACATGTTTTAAACATGTCGGTGCTGTTGTATCATTTTTATTTGTTTTTATGGTTTTATTTTCTGTTTTTAGGAGAATGAGCTGCTAGAACAGTAGTAACTGTTCTATTTCTTTTCTTTTATCATTCTAAGTTTTTATATTTATTCTGTGCAATACACTCACAGTCAGTGCAATTATCTGTGATTAAGGACTTATGCACTTTTAGTGGGGCGGTGCAATATATGTCATATAGAGTGTCCTGTAATGTTGTTTATTTATACACAGAAGTTAGGCGCTGACTCATGTGTCTATGTCTTGTGTCTTTTTGTATGATTCCTTTTTGCATCGTGATACATGTGAGTGATGAACTGTAATTGCAGCTGTGGCATTGTTGTCCAAGACAAATTTCCCTCCGGAAACAATAAAGTCTAACCTTAACCTTAATTCTGTTTTCCCTGAATCCATATTGGTGTTCACTTAGCAATTGTATTTATTAATAAAAAGATCCAATTTTTTTAGAAATAATTTTTCTAGTATTTTTGAAAATTGAGGAAGAAGGGATACCGGTCTGTAAGTCTCCCTACAATGCTTATCACCGTTTTTATAAATTGGAGTTACCTTTGATAATTTCATTCTGTTAGGAAAAATACCCTTTTGAAAAGACTGATTACATATATAGGTCAGAGGTGTTACAATAGACTCAATTAGCCTACTTCTTTAATAATAACCATATCAACTGAATTTATATCAGTTGATCTTTTGTTTTTGTATTTTCTTACAATTTAAATTATATCAGTTTCATTTACCCCACAAAGGAACATAGAATTGGTATTATCTGTAATCAAATTATCAAATGGGTCTTTTTACCAAAGTAGTGCCAGCACCCACAAAATAGTCATTAAAATCATCGACAATTGTTTTATAATTTTCCACAATAGAACCAGAACTATTTACAAAAGAACTGGTAATTCAGATTTATAACACCTATTCCGAATATTATGATTTATTACTTTGCTATTACTTTAATATTATGTTTACTATCTTCTGATTGTTTATTGTAATATTCCTTCTTCTGTAATCTCAAAACGGAAGTCAGTTTATTCTTTCTCTTCACTTTCACTGTTTCTCAATTGTAAATGTTTTTATACGGTAAGTTTTTCTTTTTACATACATTTTGTAGACTTTTAGTCATCCATGGCTTTCCATTGTATTTATCTTTCCCCCAGCACTTTCTAATAGGACAATGTTTATTGTAAAACAGAAATACATCATAGGCCTCATTTGGATCATCAGCATAAACCTCATCCCAGTTATGATTTATAAGGGTGTTCAGGTACCACAACCTTAAAGCATATTTTGGCAGGCTGTAAAGTTAGCTTGTCACAAGGCCGATATACATGGCGACAGGTGTTGAAAAGTTTAGCTGAAGGCATTGAAGGGAAACGAAGACAGGTAAATTCAGAAGGTTTTAAGAATAGGAGTTTAGCAATTCAGTTTGTCCGTGAGGGGGAGAAATACAGAAGGGATTAGTTAGTAAGGAGGCAAGGGTGTGGCCGCCTAGAAGGTGCTTGTGATTGCAGGGGCGGAAATCCCGGGGGGGACATGACCCCCTCTCAAGTAAAGCTGTCCCCCCCTAGAATAATTTGAGACACAATTAATAATTTTTGAACAATGCAGTAGTATTTATTAAAAGCACAATGTAAGCGGTGCTCATTATAATCACGCAATAATGTGCTATTTAAATCTTAAATATTTAGTCCCCCCCTCCCATTCCTAGTAGTGGTATATCCCACACTCTTTCCAACGGGTGGGGCTAGCAGCCGTTAGTACTTGGCAGCAGCAGCAGCAGCAGCGTGTGGCTGGACCCGGCTGCCCACATCTGCTGCTGGCTTGAGTTTTGACTCTCTCGTTATCAATAACTTGCAATGCTGAGATAAATGTTTAAAGTCCAAAAAAAGTAATTTATTACGAACAGGTAAATAAAACAGGTTTCAAAATTCAAAATACCTTGTAAACAAATGAAATATTCAGTATTACACATTTTCTTTGGTTACTTTTATTTCAAACATTTTTTAAAGTTATGATCTCACTGCTGGTAAAAAAACAAGGGAAAAAAAACAATTTGCTCCAGCAGCCAGCCAGAGACGAAGGATCCATTCCACACACCTGAGCCAGAGAAAAAAGAGGGAGAGAAGGAGAGAGATCGAGTTTCAGTCTTTGATGAATGAAGCCTTATTGTTTTGCTGCTATTGAACAATGAGAGACATGTTTTCTCCCTTTACTTAAAGCTATAGTGCGTAACTTCTACGGGTCCGTAAATGTCCGTTTCACCCAAGCCACTACTAGAGAAGATGACACAATGCTGATTAAGCCGATCGGCTCCTCTAACATCTCGCTGTATTTTTCAATATATATCATTTTTAGTTTGCGTGTAGACCGGCGACATTCCCGCGCTGGCACACAGGAAATGCTTCCTCACAACAAGAAGGGAGGGGGAGGACGAGCGGAGAGTGTCACAGCAGGTAGAGTGTAGGTAGAAAGTGAAAGCAACATGGCAGAGAAGCGGCCGAGACACGGTTCAGAAGTGGATCCTACCACAAAGAAAAAGCCTGGACGTTCAGCTGAAGGTCTATTAGCAAAGAAGGAAAGTGACCGACGGAGAAGGCAAACAAGGATTTGTATTGGCGTCGCTTTTCCTCGGTGGAGAGCCCTGAAGGAAGAAATTGGGCTGAGGGCAGACACGGATGTTGCCTTGCTGCTGTTGGATAAGTAAGTGACTTGGTTTATAATTATATTATGAGTAGTATGAGTTGCTGTTACATGTACTGGACCTAGTACTTTATTATTTTCTTGGAAATGGTGCTATGAACGTAATGTAATGTTAGCAGCCTGGTGTTCGCCACGTTGTGTAGCATTGTGTACACGGTGTGAAGCGAGTATTACTCTGTGTACAAGGTGTGTGGCGACTGGCCAGTGTTACTATGTGTACACGGTGTGTGGCGACTGGTGAGTGTTACTCTGTGTACATGGAAGCGCCGCCGGCTTATTAGTTGTAATAACGCATTATCGGCTGGGAGGCGACAGAAGTTACGCACTATAGCTTTAATAGCATAAATATTCACACTACTGCGCACGGGGAGACAGAGACCAACTCTGCTCCAGACACACTCAGCACCTTGGACAGCACGGCGCACCTGACTGTTGTCGATGTGTACATGTTAATTTGATTTCAATCATTTTGTTTTAAATCTGGACATGTGTAGGTGGACTCAGCCAGTGCTAAGAAAGATCCTATGCCTGCCTGTTGGAGAGATAGAGAGAAGATTAAAGCGTCAAACTGCGGTAAAAGATGCTGTATAAAAGACAGGCTACAACTTTTTTTCCTTGTCCCCCCCTGGAATTATTCTCTAAAATGTTACTGTTTATTGCCCCCCCCCAACTATGAAAAGGGATTTTCACCCGTGTGATTGGGAAATGCAAGTAGAAATAGTTTGTATCAAGCAGAGGCCTGACATAGTGTTGTGGTCAGTGAGTCAATGGATAGTTTATTTCATTGAGCTGACAGTTCCTTGGGAAGACTCAGTGGAAGAAGCCTATGAAAGAAAAAACTTAGATATGCAGACTTAGGAGCAGAAGCTGAGCAGCGAGGATGGAAAACTAGGATTTGTCCAGTGGAAGTGGGGTGTAGGGGATTCATAGCAAGATCAGCTGTTTTGCTCCTGGGGAGCTCGGAGTGCGGGGACAGAGTTTGAGGAAGACAATGAAGGAAATGTCAGATGAAGCAGCCAGAGCTAGTCAGTGGATTTGGATGAGGAGGAATAATGTCAGTTGGGGGCCAGCAGGGGGAACTACTAAGCAGGGTACCTAACTCCTTGAGATCAGGTGGAGAGATCCACCAATCAGTCCTCTCAGGAGGAAATCCAGGAAGAGGAAGGTTATTTAAGTGTGGGAGTGGCCTATTTGAATCCCTTTTGTTTGAGACCATGCTGCAAGGTGAGTGTGTTTGCTGATCCTCGGAGTTTATCTTCTCTATCTCCTTTAACTTTAGCTTATATTGGAGTTATGCTATGTAATGTGTGAAATGGAGTATGGTGAATGTGCTAGGATAGGTAGTATCGGCATTGTCACTACCTGGAGCTAGCATGTACGGAGCCAGGGTTTGTTGAAGGTGGCAGTGCTGTTTGGGCTGAGAAAGCCATGTGTAAGTAAGGTAAAGGAGGTTGTTGGGTTGGTGCAGGGAGCAGTGAGACCTGGCATTAGGGGAGTGTCTCTGGGATGCCAGAGATCACTGTCTAGCCTCCCGGAGGTGTCATGGGACCAACTAGACGAAACACTGGTGAAAGGAGGTTCCCACCTGATGACCCCAAAGACATGTTAGTTATCACTGCTCACTGGTCTGTATAGTTAAGCCTTGCCATATTAGCTTATCATAGGGCTTAGGAGGTTATTCACTGAGTGCTGATCCTTTCTCTAGAGCACAAACTTCTTGTGTTCACTTGAATATAAGGTCCATTTTGAAAGCCTCAATTCTTTCTGGTGACCTTATTCTTATTAATTTACAGGAAGGTTCACCCCCACCTACTGAACATTTTACCTTCAAATTATGTAAGATCACAAAAATAGGAAGATGATCACTGATACCACTTAAGAACAAACCACTTGTTGTTTGATCCTGGACATTTGTAAAAATATTGTCAATAACTGTGGCACTATCTTTAGTTATCCTGCTAGGTTTGTCAATAAGAGGCCAAAGACCAAAATTAAACATTGTATTACAAAAATCTGTTGTTGATTTATGTTCATTCCATTTTAATCCATTTTAATCAATATCAAAGTTGCAAACAATGATTTTTTTATCACTTACTTTCTTAAAAATGTCAACTAAGGTATTTGTATATTGATCAATACATGAACCAGATGTTCTGTAAATACAACTCAAAAATATATTCTTAAATTTAGTGAAATGTATTTCAATTGTCAAACTCTCCATGAGTGTGGTGGAATGTAACTAAGTACATTTACTCAAGTACTGGACTGAAGTGCAATTTTGAGGTACTTTAATTTTGTGCTTGGTTATACTTCTACTCCACTACACGTCAGAGGGTTATGGTGTGCTTTTTACTCATCTACATTCGTCTGATACTTCAGTTACAAGCTACTCCAACTATTATTACAAAATATAAATTTAAATATAAATTACTAAATTGTAATTACTAAATTTTTTTTTAATGGATTAAGTGTATTTAAAGTGGTTGAAATTAGCTCCACCTTTACAAGCTGCTACATTAGTGAGGCAAACATTAATGCTTCATTAATTATAATTGAGTGATGTAATATATATTATTCTGAGAAGAGACATTTTTCATAATGAGTAGTTTTCCTTGTGGTACCACAACCAAATACCTCCTGAGAGTAAGGCAAGTCCTGAGAAGTCAGCTGAATGGTCAGAACAAGGTCCAAACCATTGTGGGAGCAATACCTTTAGAAAATGTTTGCACTCGTAATAAAGTTTGGGGCACCACCCTCCTAATGAGGAAAGTAACTAATGAAATTAATAAGTCCAGAAACCAATTATTAATTCGTCAGCACGCTTATCAATAATGAATCAATCTCTGTATCTGGGCTATGAATTCTCTATACAGTGATCTTAGCTCCTGCTCAAAAGAGATATACACAGACAACGACTTGGCGATAAATGAAGGCTAAATGTGTAACAACTGAGTAAATGAATAGTAAATGATGATGATATGAAATGACACAAAATCGACAGTATGTATAAATGGATTAAGACAAGGGGTAACACTCGTGTAAGTTATTTAGTTTGGCGATAGTGAGAGAGAGTATGTGACTATAGATAAATTGGGGACGCAGGGATGCGCAAAACCATTTACCTAATGAAACCTAAATTAAGATCAGAATAACTAAGTCTCCTATTCAACATCAACTCTTATCACAACACAGCAGCTGCATCAGGTGAGGGGAAGTCTTTGCCTACTTTTTTAGCAGTGTTGAATCAGGCGGACGTTTCTTCAAGGAACCCGGACTGTCACTTTGCAGCTCTTGGACTTCCCAGCAGAATGAAACTGGCTGGAACACAGTGGTGGAGGAGCAGTTGAGCCTGACTGCGACGTCCTTCAGGTGGCCCTCAAACGTTGGTTCTCTTAAGCTGCAGAAAGTCTCTGAGTTTGGCAAAAGAACCGCTGTGACAAGTGGCTGGCTCCGATGAATCTTGGATGGAGTTGCAGGGCGAACAGAAACTCATCTATTTAGCTATGGCTGTGTAACGGGTTCAGACATAAAGAGTATAACTAGAAGGAGGGTGTCACACACCAGAAGACTCAAACGCAGAATCACATGACAGAGACAGGAGTAAGGCAAAACAGTCACTTTACTTAAAGTCTCAGGCAGAGCACAAACCGTTCCAGAGGTTGAAACCAAAAATACAAATAACCAGGCAAAAGCACAGAGACATCAGGCAAAGGGTCAAAAACAGGCACAGGTCAAAAAGGATCCAAAAAGGCGAAGATACAACAGCAGGCTGGAGCACAATCTATGATCTGGCAAACAACAAAGGCCAACTGACTAGTATAAATGCTGACAGGTAAATGAGCTAACAAGCCACAGGTGTGGCAGAATGAGCAGGCTGACAGACACTGCAGGAGGAGTGTCAGTGGGCATGGTTGGTGTAGTGGTGGGAAAAAGCTGGCAGATCCTGACTGGAGACTGAGCAGAGGGGTGTGAGCACGAGAAGCTGTAGGAGGGCGGGGATTAAGGGGAGCAGGAAGCCTCAGCAGTGTCCATGACAGAGGGACAGCAAAAGAAAGAGGAAGAAAAAGAAAAAATTAAAGTAAAAGAAGTAAAACGTAAAAAGGAAAGAAAGAAGAAAGTAAGTAAGCAAGTAAGAAGGAGTAAAAGTAGAAGAAGGCGTAAGAAAACTGAGAAGATGTGCCGAGCTCAATAGTTTTATCCCACTAGCTTGAGGGGGTGTGTCCGAAGCAGGGCGGGTCTCTTAGTCTAGACATTACTTTATTTCGGAGGAAACTTAATGAATTTTTAATGAAACTTTAATTTGTGAGATTATATACTTAAGCATCTTACGCGCGATAGACACATACTCTTCCCATTATGGTCAAAATCGGCTCTTAACATCAAATTAAATTTGATATGATTATTATACCGCATATATCAGCGGAACACAAGTATAAACCTTTTTGTATACACACACTCTAGACAAACCTGCAGTTGCAATAAAACAAAATGAGAAGGCACATATTCATTAAAACAAGTTGATTAATCAATCCAACTATATTTTAACTCTAAATATAATATGGGATTCTTTAAGGGAACCCTCCTTAATTATTGTCACAAGATGGCAGTATGGCTCCATGTTAAATGAGGAATTAAAAACATGAACTCATAATTCACTGATGATTTGACCCACGACAAAAAAAAAAATCATTCAACTAACAAACAAGGATTATGCACATTTACAATGTTAGAACATGGATAAAATGTATAATTTTACTTCCAAGAAACATTTCAAGTTGGTTACAAGAGAAACTTGGTAAGAGAGGAGAGGATGTGGTGAACTTAAAAGCAGGGTCAACGACCAGACCAGTCGTTAATCTATGTCAATTTGTGTCACCCCAAGCTGAATTCTTTTAAGATGTGCAACATTCGGGACATGGAGGGGTCTCAAGTGACCTTTTTACCCCTCTTCAACCAGGATGGCTGAAAGGAGCGTTTATCAAGACGGGAGTGAGACTGGGGGCAGGGTCATAAACATTTGACCCTCTGAGTGGCCTCTCATTTGTCTGTTCACTTATAATCCAGGTTCTGGAGGAGTTCAGAAGGGGTGTTCCTCCTACACCATCAACATGTACGCACTGCCAGTCATCCGATACCTAGCTGGGATCATAAGCTGGCCAAAGGAGGAGGTAGAAGCCACTGATATCAAGACAAGAAAGCTCCTCACCATGCATGGAGGGTTCCACCCCAAGTCCAGCAGCCTGAGGCTATACACTAAGCGGAAAGTGGGAAGCCGAGGACTAAAGAGCATCAGAGCCACAATCTAGGGTGAAACATCCAAAATCCAGGAGTACATCAAGAAGATGGCCCCAAAGGATGAGCTGCTAAGTGAATGCCTCAGACAACAGAAACCTGATGAGAGCGAAGAGGTGGAGGAGCAAACAACATGGAGGGACAAGCCCCTACATGGTGCATACCACCGTCAGATAGAGAAAGTGGCTGATATCAAGACCTACCAGTGGCTGGAGAATGCTGGACTGACAGACAGCACGGAGGCACTAATCATCGCAGCACAAGAACAGGCCCTCAGCAAGAGGGCCAGAGAGGCCAGGGTCTACCACAGTAGATCAGACCCAAGGTGCAGGCTGTGCAAAGATGCCTCTGAGACGGTCCAGCACATAGTGGCAGGGTGTACAATGCAAGCAGGATCAGCGTACATGGAGAGGCACAACCAAGTGCTTGGGATAGTGTACAGGAACATCTGTACCCAGTATCGACTCGAAGTACCCAAATCCCAATGGGACACACCACTGAGGTGGTTGAGAACAACAGGGCTGAGATCCTGTGGGACTTCAGTTTCCAGACTGACAAACAGCTGCTGGCTAACCTTCCAGACATAGTGGTGGTTGACAAACACCAGGAGAGGGCAGTGGTGGTAGATGTGGCAATACCAGCCAACAGCAACATCAGTAAGAAAGAACTCGAAAAGGTGGAGAAGTATCAATGGTTGAAAGAACAGCTGGAACAGATGTGAAAGGTCAAAATTGACGTGGTCCCCATGGTAGTAGGAGCACTCGGGGCAGTGACCCCCAAAGTGGGAGAGTGGCTCTGGCAGATTCCAGGGACAACATCTGAAGCCTCAGTCCAGAAGTGTGCAGTCCTGGGAACAGCTAAGATACTGCGCAGAATTCTCAAACTCCGAGGCCTCTGGTAGCTTAGCAAGCTTGAGGATTACACAGGTACCACCCTAAGAGGTTGAGAGGGTGATTTTTTAAATATATATATATATATATATATATATATATATATATATCATATATATATATATATGTCAGCTGATATCAAATTTTGCCACCATCTCTATCAGCCAATCATGTTGCTGCTTTCAAACTTTAAAGTCTGTTCTCTTCTCTCCTGCTGTCAGCTGTAACTTAAGGTGTAATCGTCATGCCCTCCTCCACCTCCAGAGCAACCTCCAAATCAAAGTCCACTTCTCATCACATCCACAGCCTCAGCTCCCTCTTCATCTTGCCACCACCACCACCACCACCACCACGATCGTCTAGACCAGGGGCCAACTGGCCCCAGCAAGAGGTCCAATCCGGCCCACTAGAGGACTTTGCACACCTGATATTGATGCACTTGTGAAGGCTGAGAGACAGGAGCAATTTAAACAGTGAGTAGGTACTTCATGTAAAATGTTGCCTCAGAGGCTTTCCACTCAGACCAGAATACAGTTCTCTGAAATAACAATGAATACTTACTGTGGTCATATTTAAAGATATTGAACATTCTGCAAAATATTGTCAATCAGCAGCTACAGTACAAAAGAATCTCTATCAGACTTCTATTTTAAAACAACATAGGTGGAACCCTGTTGCTAAGGCACTGACATAACTTCAGACTATAAATGGTTTGTAAGGCAGGCGATGATGCTTCTTCAATAACCTCCACTTTAGAGGGAGTGGGGAAAAAAAAAAAAAAAGCATATGTAATGAAAGTGAGTTGTAGACTGATTGAATGTGGAATAACTGAGACATACTGGTAAATGTTCACATATTTTTCTTAGGATACTGCGGACTGCTCATCATTTGTTTTGTAAATAGATGAATGTGTTTTAGAATGTACTTCTTTACACTACGGCTGCCTTCTGTTTGCTCATTGTATGCTTCTTCTTCCTGCTGCTATTGTTATTGCTCTGCCAGTTGCTATTTGTTGTTTGTCTGTTTGTATGTTTGTTGTTTGTTGCATTGCTTGTTTTGTTTTTTGCTGATGTTGCATTGTCCGTCCTGCTGCATGTGTGCGCTATTTTTGTTGTTGCTATTCTGCGTGATGCTGCTCTCTGTTAGCCACTTTATGCTGTTTGTCTTTTATGTGGTGCATGTTGTATGTGTTGCTGTTTCTTTTATCTTTTGATACCCCTCTAATCCCTGTCCCCTTCTCCTCAAGAGGCTCTTGCCTTTTGCCAGGCCGCCATTGTAAATAAGAATTTGTTCTTAATGACTTGCCTGGTTAAATAAAGGTTACTCAGAATGAGCCTCTCCTGATTGAAATAAATTTACATAAAGGTAGGCAGGTTGCGTAACAGGGTCAACTGTCTTTAAGCACTGCTGTTTGTGCACATCTTCCTACTGTCTTGTAGATGATCAAATTACTAACTTCTCAAACTAGTGCAAGATGTTCATAATGTTTCTATCAATCTTTGAAGATGTGTAATGCATTGTGAGAAGTAGGGAGTGCCTTGCTAATTTAAAGGTCCAGTGTGTAGGATTTAGGGGGATATATAGACCCTTTTACTGTTAGTAAACACTATAACGTTTTTTGGTGGGCAGGGCAGACATTAGCTAGCACTAGCTAAAAGGTTCTGTTGGCTTGTTTTCGAGAATGGAGGAAGATGATATGCGTCTCTCTGAATAGGATGCGTTCGGAAGTATTCATTCGCACTCTGGCACAAACTGGACCATTCGTAAATTCAGAGCACTGTTGGAATGAATCGTTCTGTTATCCAGAGCACTGCACTCTTGGAGTGGCAGAGCGCACTCTGGGCATTCTGTCTGGGGAGAGGGCACTGCAGAGCACCGAGTTGAGTGAATGCGCAATTAACTTAATCATTTGTTGATTCATGTAGAAATATAATGCTCCCTTTCTTAGACCAACAGGGCTCACATTATAGTGCTCTTATGGTGCGTTCATAAATTGAGATTGAATTTATGAATGCATCATGTCAGACCACTCACTCTCCGGGATGGCAAGAATAAGTAACCACCGACCTACAGGACGAGACTGGCTGACCCGTACCCTCTCATTCACTGGATGGATAATTTGACAGGATTGCCAAAGGGGGGATGGTTGGCTTTGTGGTTGATTACTATGCCAAAAGAGGGAGGACATTTGAACAGTTTCCACCAGTTTGTTTTGCTAGCGAAGCTAATGTTAGCTAATGCACTAAAAAAATAGCAATGTGGAGAAATCCAATATTCCTCTTAATGACGTATGTTTTCTTTAGTGTATAATCACCTGAAAGTAGGAATGGTTGTGTTTTCGTTACCTGAAACCAAGCCATTTATATCTACATAGTAAGTGGGTCCTCTTCTGTTGCCAAGTTGCAATTTGATCGCCATGTTTCTACAGTGGCCCAGAATGGACAAACCAAACACTGACTCTAGATAGGGCCATTTGTGTTTTAATGCCTGCCGCCATAGATAGCAGCCCCTCCACAATGAGTAGTTTAAAAAAAAAAAAGGCCAGTTTTTTTATTTGAAACTGCTTTATTCAGTCTTTTTACCAGTTTAAAGTACTGGGTCTGTTCGTTTTGGAGAGGAAGAGACCTCTCTGGATAATTTGTCCCATGTTGAAAACCTCCTGAATGTCTGGATCAGAAATTAAGTAAGCACCCATTGCAGGTGCTGGGTGAGCGGACTGTCTGCACTGTGCCAAACAGCATAGAAGAAACAATATCCCCTTTTACACTGCCAGATTTTCTGCGAATGTTGGGCCATTTTGCTGGCAAGCTGCGAGCGTTTAGACACACAGAGTCAGATTGGCGAGTTGATCCGAGGTGCCTAATTTTCCACCTCGTAGGGTAGTCATATTGGCGGAACCCTTTTAGTTTAAAAAGAACGAGGCGGCCTTCCTTAACAGGAGGGGCTGTTGAAGACTTGTGGGAGGAGCTGTTGATGACACCGCACATGCGACCCACTGGCGGTGGACTAACAGGAAACAGCAGATAGCAGGAATTAGCGAGCAGCTAGTAGCAAGACGGAAACGCAAACCTGTCAGACGCTGTAAAGATGAGCAACTGGGGAGACAAGGAATTGCGCGCACTCTTGTCCTCGCAAATGAAGAGGCCATTAACCATCAGATGACGGGGACGGTGAAGAACGGGCCGACTTATGAGAGAATCGCCGAAGGACTGACTAGCCGCGGCTTCCCTCCCAGGTCATTGTTTACATCACATGCTGAGCTACACGTTTTGTTACTTGCTCACGCCCCCCGTTGCCCCGAAAAAGGCGCATTCTGCATAACAAAATTAGGTAGGTGGCATTTTGCCGCACTCCCCGATTTTGTTTTTATACTGCCAATGCTGAAAAAAGACTGAAAAAAGACTGATTGGGCTTTCCTGCAAATTTGCACAATTCCTATCTAAAAAGGGCTAGTGATTGGTAATGTGAACTGCTTGCAGTGTTTTTACCGGTTTCAATCACGTGGTCTGTTTGTTTTGGGGAAGAAGAGATCTCTGTGGATAATTCAGCTCTTGGTGAAAATCTTCTGAACTATGAACACCAAAGAAACTCTAATCAAACAGTTTCTAAAAGTTTCAGATGGCTGAAATCTGCAATACCCACCGTTAAACAACAATAAATCTCCTTAGATTTTACACACTGCTCCTTTAAGTGCCATGTCAGTCTGAATGATTTCTGGTTTATTTGCAAAAAGCTAGTTTGAACAGGAAATGGCCCCAACTGTTCTGGACCAACTGAACTAATCTACAGGTGTGAAGCCTTACAGTTTTACCGGCAGTATATAATGTAGTTTGCAGGGGTGGAAGTAACGAATTACAAATACTCACGTTACTGTAATTAAGTAGATTTTTTGGGTACTTGTACTTTTATGAGTATTTCTTTCAAGTGTGTAATTTTACTCATACTTGAGTACAATTTACACCATGTAATCTACTTTGCTACTTTTAAAATCAGAAGTCGCTACTGAGTACGCCCACAATTAATATTCAAACCTTTCATCTGCATCTTTGTAGCCAATAAGGCTGTCCGATCACGAACGCACCAATTAATCTATGACGTAAGGAAAGGACAACTCCGCTGCAGCAGGCACAGGTGTCTGGCGGTAACATACCTACACAGCGGAGTAGAGACTAATTTATGGACTAAAGATTTGGAGACAAAGAAGCCAAGGGTGAGTGTCCATGCGCTCTGCGCAAATCCCGTGAGCTCCGCACCGCAACACAACGGCTTACCGGCGACAGAGAAGTCCGACTCCAGGTCTAGTAATTTCCTCTTTCGTTGGTGTCATGACTGCCCAGTAGTACCTGGACAACCGAGCCGTGGCGGCACACAGGTATGTGGCGTGTCAGAGGAGAAATGAGCCGTTCACATTTCTCTCTCTGTGGCAGGTAACGGTCCACAAACCTCACCACACTTTAGGGACTGTTC
>NC_065524.1:4727842-4733420 GCF_006386435.1 Epinephelus moara
AATAAAACATCCATCGGTTAAAAGTAATTAATACTCTGAGTAGTTTTTGAGAAGAGTACTTTGTACTTTTACTTAAGTATTTTTTAAACACCAGTACTTTTACTTGTAATTGAGTACAATTTAAGCAATGTAACAGTACTTGTACTTGAGTACAAATTTTCAGTACTCTTTCCACCTCTGGTAGTTTGTGTGGAAGGAGCCGCTGCCAGGGCTGAATGATGATGCTTTTCTTTCACCTTTATTTCCACAGTTTCACAGTACAGGTAGTGCCAGTAAAATGATTTGTAGGTAAGTCCAAGGGATGTTATTACCAAGCTCAACTTGTTTGCGGTCATGAAACTACCGCTCACACTCGTCATGCAGTTTCGGTGAGTCAGCCCACCACAGGAAGGATGTTACCAACAGAAGATTAAGTGTAGCATTGGTTTTACTTCACAAACAAACCAAAAAGTTCCTTGCTATCAGCAGAATGCCACTGTCATTTCTCTCCCATCTCTACTGGCCTTGACCTCTGCCCTGTGACAGGCTCAGTTTACAAAGAAAGATTTCTTGACACTTGGCAATCAATTAGTTACAAATGACAACCTGTAATGTTGATGCCACAGACAGTTGAGTTGTTGTTGAGAGCCGAGCTTTTTTGGTTAGGGACAGTCTGATCACACTCATATTTCTACACGGGGCCCCATTCACAAAAGGGAAAAATGATAGCCAGTTAATGATATCAGTGTCATGAAGTTCACTAAACTATCAATTTGGAATTTAGATTAATAATTAAATGAATAACTGAAGGATTTCTGATTTCTTGACATAGCAGAGGATGACTATTCATTCACTCTTGTGCAATATTAAACAGACAGCAGTCAGATTCCAAATGTATTTATTCATCACAAAAGCAAAGCAACAAAACAAAATTGCAAAACTTCTAACTAACTAACTTACAAACTAACTATATACAAGCATGGGTGTGTATATGTGTGTAAAAGAGAGAGAGAGAGAGAGAGAGAGAGAGAGGGAGAGAGAGAGAGAGGGAGAGGGAGAGAGATGAAAGGTGTGTGTGTGAAACAAAGACAAAACAAAATTGCTGACAACAGAAAACTACAAGATGGCTAAATTAAAGATGGCTTCAGATCGGGGGAGGTTTGTTTGACCGTGTGATCAGGACAAAGACTAAGGAAAAGCATTAGCAAACTAACATCACCTAGCTTTGGCGAAGCCAACTAACCAATGACCTAACTGCAAAGAATCACAACCATGACTCAGTAAACAGCAATAAATCACAATTGACAAAGTTAAACAGTCTTGCTTGGCCTGTACAACTGTAATAATGCTATGCGTAGTTGTTATATTACCAATCCTCAAATGGATGGAGGGGACTGTTGCTTTGTGGCGTGCTGCTTTTATTAGCCAGCAGATGAAGGCTTAAAAGAACTGTGGTTCCAGAAGCAGTCTTTGCTGTGTCCTTGTTCCAAAGGTGCAGATCCGAGGATCCGTGTCCTTGCAGGGTTAAACGTTGAGGTTCTAACTAGACTTGATTCTCCTTGTTGATGGACATGGATGTTAGTTGAAAACCTTGTGTTTGGCACACTAATTTCTCTGGTCTCCAGGTTTTGCTCCTGCTGTGGGCATGCAGCAGTGAGAGAATGGGGGAAGGGCGTAGCAGGCCCCTGTGTGTGATGTACTACCTCTGCAGAGGTTTGAGAGTGGTGAGCCTGTCAGCTGCTCAGGAGTAAGAGCATCAAGAGTCTAGGTGCAAGAGCCGGTCAGCGGCTCAAGAGAAAGAGCAGCCAGAGTCTGAGAGCAAGTGCCCCCTTCAATAGTTAGGAGCAAGAGCAGCAAGAGAGTAGAGGATTCTCCTTTAATTTGCCTGGTGACATCACAGAGTGACATGTCACTGTGTCAGTAGTGCCCTATCAGGTTTGAAGGCTGGTCTCTCACTTAGGTGTGAGAATGAGGCATCCTGTGGAGAAATGGCTGTTCTTTGTCTGAAGAACAAAGAACATGTGGTCTCTGCCACCATTTCAAATGGCAAGGCCCAGAGAAGAAGCCTTCACATATCCAGTTTAGATTTTAACAAATAACAAATCATCTGTGGTCCAGTGAAGTGAAGCTGAGCTGATCATTTCATGTGTGATTTTGCATACATTTGCCATGTCATGATGTTCTTTATGTCAATGGCAGAAAAAAAACAAACATTTTATAATGGTTTCAATACTAGCCTAATGCTACCACATATCTCTGTTTGCTAATGTGGTGGGGAATACTCCCCTAGTGTTGGTATGTGTGTGTGGCGATTGTGAACACAGCCTGAGGCTGACTCCTTCCCCCAACCAACTCCCTAATCAGGCCAGGCTATATGAGGCACCTGTGTGCCATTGTTCAGTCAGTTGGTCGTCTGCTCTGTCCCTGCTGTGGCTGGTGTCCTGTGCCCCAGGTGTGATTAGTGAAGAAACCCTCATAATTCCCATGTTAAGTGGCATTTTTCTTTTAAAGGTTGATTTGTTTGTGTTTAGACTGCCCTTAAAGTGACTTAATGCCCTAGCTAGAGGTGGTGAGTAGGAGCACAGTTTTAATAACTTTTAATGCAATTTGGGCCTGGTTAATAGTTTGTTCCTTCTTCCAGGTTCTCCTGCCCTACCTACTGCTGCTTTGTCCCCTTTTGTGTTCATTAACCGAGTCCCTTTAGTTACCTTATTTTTTCCGTTTTGTTAGGGTTTAATTTAGCAGGTTTTCTTTGATTTTCTTTAAGGTTCAGTTTCCTGGGTTATCCTCTTTAAATATCTGTTACAATCAAATGGGTTATATTACATTGTTCATTGGTCTATTTCCTGGTTACTTTATTTCTTTGTTACTTTGTTTACTGATTTGGTTGGGTCCTTTGTTTACTTTACTGGGTTATTGTATCCAGTTATTTGAATACCTTAATTCATATATTTTGAAATATACTATACTATAATAGACTATTTTGATTACTTTATTCTATTACTTTATTACATTAATTGTTTAATTGATTACTGGGTTGCTGCATTGTATTTCCTTTGCCTGTTTATTTGGTTATTTGTTTCTGACATTTTTTTGTTTTTAGTCTTTTTCTTTCAGGAGCAGAGCGCCATATTGTTGGGGGGGGGCTAAGCACTCGTGGTGAGGTCCCTTCACTCTATGCATGTGAGTAAATGCATGGGGACACCCTAGACTGCACCATTTGTTTGCTGTGAGGATTGCTGTGAAGGTTGCTGTTAGGTTTGTTGTGTTGCACCTGAGGTGAGGAGCGGTAGCACCCTGGACACTCCTCCGTGTAGTCTGCCTCTCCACATGTGGCCTCTGCTTAGTTTTCTTTAGTTGTGTTTAAGTTGGTTTGGGTTCTAATACAGACTTTTTAACAACTTAACTTTGATATTGAGGCCTTATTTTAGTGAATTGTAATAAAAGTATTTTATCTCCCTTACCAGCTTTAAGTATTTTCCTTTGTTCATTTACATTCCTTTTTCCTCAGCAGCTCCAGTCCCTGTTTGCTTTATTTTTGATCATTATTATTACAATAAAAACATTTTGAGTTATTTGGAAAAATCACGTCTCTGACTCTTCAGTAATGTTCCTGTGTGCCTCCTTATCCATTCCTTCAACATTATTCAAGTTCTAAATAGTATTTCCTGGGGTGTAAGGCCCCAGGTGGCGTTGTCTGGCTTTTTTCTAATCTTCCCCGTAGTACCCCTCGTCACAATCTGGCGTTGTCGGCAGGATTCTGTTGAGCCAGAGACGTGTAGTTTATTTTTGTTTAGTAACCCAGTTGATTCTTATTTTTATGTTTGTTGTAGTTGTTTTGAGTTATTTGTAGCAGATAAGTTCGTGGGCAAAGCAGCAGTAGGCCCTGGACTGATCCCTGAGCTGCAAGCCGGTACCCTGTTAATCTTCTCTTCTATTTCCTCATGGAGGAGGAAATCGCCCAGCTAAGAGACTTGGTTACACAGTTGCAAGCTGAGAATCGACGGATGCGTCAGGAACAGGAAGACGACCAGCCTAAGACCAGTGCCGCGTCTACCAGCTCTGTTCCTGGACCCCCTTTGACCCATGTTCCAGTAACTGAGAGACTGATTTATCTTCCCAGAGACAGGTTTAGAGGTAGGACTGGTCTAAACATTGTTGAGTGGGTTGAAGAGGTCCAGGCGTGTATACGTGCTTGCCATCTGTCAGCTGCTATGGGTGTACTAGGTCCTATGTGTCTCTGCAGGAAGAATTCTTTTCAAGAAAACAACAAGAGGGGGAAACACTGCAAGAATTCTCTCATGCATTAATGTGTTTAATGGATAAAGTTGTCAAAAAGGCCCCTCATGGTCTATTGAATAAGGATGTGTTACTCCAAGATCAATTTGTTGATCATGTGTCTGATTGTTCCCTACGCAGAGAGCTTAAGCAGTTTGTCCAGGGCCACCCTACTGCCACTTTGATAGACGTTCGCAGTGAGGTCATCAGGTGGGAACAAGAAGGGATGCCGGGGGGTGGTAGGGGTAGAAGTCACTCTGTCCCCTCTGTATTTGGTTTCCAGCACGCTGTCCACGGAAGCCATCCCAGCCATAGCAGGGCAGGTAATTCCTCTTTTGGCTCAGAGTTAGGTGAGCTAAAAGAAATTCTCAGGAACCAACAAGAGCAGCTCAACCAGCTTACTAGAAGCCTTGCCGCCCTTAACAATGCTCCTAGACCTAAGTCCAATCAGCGCAAGCAGACTGTCATATGTAGGAGGTGCCAACATCCTGGCCACTTTGCTAGGGAGTGTAACAGCCAGTATGTAGCTCCACAGCACCAGTCAGCTTCAGTAACTGCACCCATCAGGTCTAATCACAGGCAGTGCCCCTCAAACCAGGGAAACTTTCACCCCCTGAACTGCTGAGCCAAAGTTCAGGTGGGGGCTCCTCGGGCTCAGACTCTGCTGTTAATGATCCTGCAAATGTGGTTGCAGCCTGCCCACACATTTCCATATTAATGGGAGGGGTTGGGGTTCCATGTCTGGTTGACACAGGGTCAGATGTGTCAACCATTACTGAGAGTTTCTTTGTACAACATTTTGAACCTTGGGGCCCTGATAAACTCCGCTCTTGTAACTGGTTAAGGCTAAGTGCGGCTAATGGGCTAGCAGTCCCATATGTAGGCTACCTTGAGTTGGATGTGCAGCTTTGTGATAAAGTTATTGCTAAACGAGGGGTGTTGGTGGTTAGGGACCCCCCACACAATGTGCTGTCAGTACCTGGTGTGCTAGGAATGAACATCATTAAGGAGTGTTACTGGGAGTTGTTTGTACACCATGGGCCTGCTCTTTTTAACTTGCGATGATTACACCATACCCGCACCGAGGCTTAATGTTTGGGCCCACCGGCCGAGATGCCCTTCCCCGGACTTAGCAGCGTCTGACTCCAACTCCGAGATGGAAGTGCAGGTGGCGCCTGAGCATGATTACTGCGTTACTCCGATGACCTCAGTAATGTCAGATGAGTTGGCAAACGAGAACGAAGCACTGAAGAGAAAAGTACAGGAGCTACAAAACCAGCTTGAAACTTTACAGCTGCAGTCTCGTTTTGGGCTGCAACGC
>NC_065524.1:4733920-4736302 GCF_006386435.1 Epinephelus moara
GCGCTACATTAATTTTAATTCTAGTCTGTAGTTTCTAAGTGCATCTGTATGAAGTTTCTTGGGTTCCTAGTTAATGTTTGGTCAAATACCACCTTCTCAATATTTTTCTCATCAACCTCAGTCACTTTTTAAACAGTTTTTACCTGCTAGCATAATTATTTAGGGCTGCAACTAACAATTATTTTAATAATCGATGAATTGGTTAAAAAAAAAAAAAAAATCCTTTATTCAATAACAGAACATTATTTCAAATTGACAGTGCTGAATAGAGCCTCAACTAACGACTATTTTGATAGTCAACCAGTCAGTTAGTCGACTAATTGGATTATGAATTGCATAATTATTAAATTACTCTTATTTAGCTGTTAGCTTTTAAATTTAGCACAAGGTCCCTTTAATTATGTCAAAATTAATAATAAACACAAGAAAGATGATACTTCATTGAAAATTACATCTTTTAATCAACTTTGCTGCTGATATTTTGCTGCTACTGATACAAAAAGTAAATAAAAACAATTAATGTGTTCGGCTTTTGGTCTATAAAATAATGAAAAATGTTGATCACTGTTCCCCAAAGGCCAAGAAGTCATCCTCAAATGTCTTGTTTTGTACAAACCCACAGTCCACAACCCAAAGATATTCACTTTACTGTCATAGACTAGAGAAACCAAAAAATATTCATATATAAGAAGCTGGAATCAGAGAATTTGGACTTTTTCTTCTTAAAGAAAAGACTCAAAACGATAAGTTGATTATCAACATAGTTGGCGATTAATTCAATAGTCGANTATATGTAGATATTCTATATACTATTTATATCCAAGTTTTAATTTATGTTGTAGAAAGTACATTTATTTTGTGCTACCACTTAAAACAAGGATTCATCTAGCGTAACCTTCGTACTAATATTTAAGGCTGTTGAAAGCAGTTGACTGCCAAATATTTACATGTCAGCATTGTTAACATTGCCCAAAACATTCTACAAATTGTAAAGTAGACCTGAGATGACGTTAATTTTATCCGTTTAGAGATAAGGAGTGAGAATTCCTGTTACATTTCTGTTTTGTTTGTTGTTGTTATAAATGAGATTGGAAAGTATGAATTAATTCAAAGAGCTTTAAGAAAATGAAAGGTGACTATGTTTGTACTGTTAAAATACTCTACTGGCTTATTCTAATAAAAAGAGTCAAATGCAACAACCATTCTGTGCTTCAAGTCTTTAATTACACTGAAGAAGTAAATCACATTAGGTGATGTTTTAAAAAAAAAAAAAAAAAAAAATTTTTTTTACAGCAGGCCACATGAAAGATTTATGGTTGTTTTACAAACATCTCTTTACTAACATCTCTGTCATAACTTCTAATTATTATTATTTATTTTTTTACAGTTGAAAGTTTGAGTTTTTTCATGACTCAACATCACACACCACTGACTTCAGATTTTCAAGCAACCTGCCATGTAAAAGTAAAAAAAGAAGTAATCTCCCTAATGACTGCAGCAACCTCTGTATCTTTGTAGATCCTCTGGATTACCATGTCCTCTTCTGCAAACACAACAAAGTCACACCACTCCATTCCTGTAATCAGGAGCTGGTCTTGGACCTGCCAGTAATAGCTGTGCTGCTTTTTTAATTTCATGGTGTCGCTTTGCAATTTTAAGTATGTACAGTCAACATAGCTTTTGGCATTTGGGCATTTGATCTCCAGCAGGCCAAAGGGTGGATTTTCAGTTGGATCAAACACAACCCTGTCAGGAGATGACCCTAACCAGGGAGCATCCGGGTGAATGGCAAAGCCACAAGGCCATGGTGTTCTTTACCCGACAATACTCCTGAATGGCAACAGGCTCCAATGCCAGGCCCCTCTTCATCGATGCTGTTTGAGCCACACCCTTTTTTATTCGCTCAGCAAGGTGTTCTGCTGAGCTCTGACCACGGACATGGCAAATCTCCCTGAAGCGGGAAGATGTGATCCTATTCCTCCTGACTCGGTGCCACTCTACAGAGACACTCTGCTCCCTTGTAGCAACCTCTATTTTCCTGGCCATTTCCAAATGAGTTTCTAGAGACTGCAGATGTAGCTGCTGCTGGGGACTGCACACAAACTGGCAGCTAGTAGGCTCCAACCTGTAACCATCTTGGGCCAGTTGTTCAAAACATTTAATCTGGATCAAAATTATCCGGATTTAGAAATCCCATTTTTTGCTACCCAGGATCAGGTAATCCCTCTTACTTTTATGCCGGTTTTTCAAAGCAACATTGGATTGGATCAACCTGATCCAGATACACAGTTTTCAAGATTACCAAATCCGGATTACCAGTGCTCTAAATGGGACAACATATCACAATGTGGGCTACAGCTATGTAAAGAACAACAGGTAGAA
>NC_065524.1:4742711-4749477 GCF_006386435.1 Epinephelus moara
ATTTTTATTTTATTTTGACTTTACTATACTGAAAGGCTTATTTGGTAGCCTATGTCTACTTTATTTACTTTATCACTGTAACGGTTAAACAAGTCAAGTGCAAAATATAAATAAAAGTATATACACTAAATGATACAAATGTATTATTTGACCAATTTTAAAGTTTTACTACATTTTCTTCCTGAAATCCACCTTGAAATCCTACCCCCTGTTGGGATCAGGATAGTCCTGTTTTTTTGGATCAAAGTTATCCAAATCCTACTGAAACGTTTTGAACAACACAAACTGAAGGTTTGATCCAGATTAAAACTAGGATTGGATTTCGTGATCTAATCCGATTTCAGAATCCTTCTTTCCCTTTTGAACAACCCATTTTCAAGATTTGATCCAATCCGATAACCAAAATCCGATCAGATTACCTTTGAACAACTGGCCCTAGAGGTGGTGGTGGAGGGGCATCTGGGTGGAATAATACAATTCGGCTCACAGGCACTGGGTGCTGGTAGGAGATGGGACTGCCTTCCTGAACTTTCCCAAATGCTGAGTCAACCCGTGGGACATCAGCACTGATTGCCATGGTGGTGATGAGTGGTGCAGTGTCCGCTGAAAAGTCCTTATAAACCTCAGCCACTTTCAGGACATCAGGATCAGGCAGCTCCCCCCTCACTGCTTTGTAAAGTGTGCTCCTGTGTGGAATTTCATTTCATAATTCAAATAAGAAAGAATAATTTTACACTGAAAGACAATCACAGTTTTATATAACAGGTTATAACGTAAGACATAATTACCTTACACCATTAGCAACAGTCCTCTGCTTTGGCTTGGTAGACATCACCACCATGTCACTGACCCGGCCTGGCTTCACACCCTATTAATAATAACATTTTTTGAAATGGTCTTTAAAAAAAACTATTGGGTCTGCTTTGTAGTTAGTCTGGTGGAGGGCGTGTTAGTGACAGAATATAAAAAATATCTGACTGACAAAGATATATTGTAAATTCACATAGCAAATCCTTGCTTAAGTGTGGTTTTATAGTGCTCACAGACTTACCATAATTCTTGGCTTGTGCCAGCGTTGCTCCGTCTCTGTACAACTCAGGACTGGGGGAACAGCAGCTATGTTCAGCTGAGAGTAGTGTGCGGTCTGGTACAGCAGTGCAACATTATGGTTGCACTGTGCTGTTCCAGCCACACATGAACACTCTGCATCATTCATCTGCACAGGGGAGTAGTCCTCAAGGACAATCTTGGAAAAAAAGCGTTATCATGTTACAATCATAAAGCAGATACTAACACATCAGCTTAAATATTACACAGAAAAAGAGAAATGAGAAACCTGATCAGATTGTTTTGAGTAATATCAATATATATCAAATTATCAATGTCATCACAAAAAGAGAATAAAAATAGTCTATTTCTCTTTTGTTTTTGGAACATTGTAATGTAAGGAAATTAAAATAGATATGTCTGAGTAGTCTATAATGTTAGTAGTACAGCGGATTAGCAGATAAATTGTGCACTTTTTAAAAAAAAAAACTTGAAATTTCTACCATAGTTAGTACATACCATAAAGTTTATTTTCAGATGTGGAGGGAAGTCAGATTTGACCTCTGAGGCCCGGGAGAGGTCAAATTTAAGATGGCTGCCAATAATATTCAAATATGCTTAACTTTGGAACCAAACACAGTAGAAAAACATTTAAGGTGTCATTTCCAACTAAATTTAGGTGCCCATTCAGTTGATGATACTTTTGAAATCACCAGAATTCAAGAAAATGCATTTAGGTAAAAGTCATGGTCAAATTATGCAGACTGAAACTTGCTTTTAAATCAGTAATAACACGTCTACATTTACATGCCAGCTATTAGCTCTCAAGCCTGTTTGATACCAGCGGCACAGTATTGAACTAGGCTACTTTGCTATAACCATTAATTCAGCTGTAGTCCTACTTCACACAAATTACCAAGCTGAAATCTCTAGAACATGCGCTGTTCAATCATTCAACTGACTTCAGCTCATGCATGTTCCAGACTATCTTCTAGTTTAGCTTGCAGAATTATTTTGATCAGTGCCTGCCTTTTTTTTTTTTTTTTTTAACCACAGAAGCTAGCTAGCTAACTAACAAGGCAGACTCATTCCCGGCTACAATCAAATTCAATGTATTTGCATGTTAAGGCTTTACTCAAGTATACTTATATTGGCGGCGTTTCCCAGATGGCTCTTAGTGCTAAGAGCTTCTTAAGAACGCTCTTAAGCCTCCCGTGAAAGAAAAACACATTTCCCAGATCGCTCTTGGCTTAAGAAGATCTTCCACTAAGAAGGAGTTGTAAGATCGAGCTGACCCACTCTTAAGTCTTCTAAGCGACCAAACGCTCACAGATCCAGCCACGTTAGGCAAATTAATATTACACTAAACAAGGAGATGTTACAACAGTGCGCACCGTATATATTTTGATCTATTTTATACTTCAGATTTATATTGTTTAGCATTAATTGGTGACAGAAAAGAATGAATTTCATTCTGTAGGGAAACACGTGTCCTTACTGTACAAATGAAAATAAACACTTTGAATCTTGAATCTATATGTTTTATGAAGACCCTATGTGCGCTCAAAGCTGTGGCACAAGTTACGCACCAAAATCTGGCGGAAGAAAAATAATAATAGGATGAAAAATAAGTATGAGGAATAACAAGTGTGTTCCTGTATGTGCTGTGCACATCAGGCACACAAATAAAATGAATCATCATGACTATCATTTATCATAATTTGTCTGCACATATCCCACATCTGCATGCACATATGAGATAGTTTACTGCACCCAAAAAATGCGTCAGGGCACAACAGAAACACATCCACCCTCCAAACCTGCGACATTCAGATATCAGGCAACTGACAGGTGTAATTGAGCTCAGCTGGAACCTCATCAAGGGACGCTCCACCCGCTACTCTATATAAAAGCGTTGCCACATCACACATGTGTGAGATACCATGGCTGCTTTACAGCATATTCTCGCTGCTAACCAACAGCGTCGCTGTATATGAAGCCAAACCGTATATGTAAATGCATTTGTGCGTCAGCACTTCGGCCCACTTGACGTGCTGTCAGACTGGGCTGTCCAAATGAAGTACCGGCTGAGGGCAACCTGGTGCAATTTGCCCTTAGCCCGGAGGTGCAGTGCCTGGCTGCGCTGCGTTTTTACACAGTGGGGAGTTTCCTGGAGGTGGTGGGAGATGGCACCAGCCTCAGCAAGCCATTTGGGTTTTTTGTTTAAATATAATACATTTTCTCATGATTCTCTTACCAAGACTACTTCTTATTTAGTTGTAGTCTTGTTTTCATTATGAAAATAGGTCATTAACAAATATTTATCATCATAGTTTTTCATTAGAATTATTAGAACACATACACAGCAGCTGGGAATTAGTGCGCAAGGTAGCAGCGCTGTGTGTGACGTATGCGCTGATTAAGTGGTGGGTGATCGATGTGCCTAACATCGATGGTTTCAGCACCGCGGTAGTGGACAGCTCCTGTTAGGAGCTTCTTAAAGAGTGATCTTAAGAGCGATCCTAAGAAGGACATTAAGATGGCATCTGGGAAACATTCGAATCTTAGCGACCCTTCTTACCAAAGACGTTCTTAACTGTCCTCTTAAGTCTTAAGATCGCTCTTAACTGGGAAACGCGGCCATTGTCTGTACATAGTCAGTCAGTTTACCTGGTAGGATATTTATGTCAGAAGTGCTCTCTGTCTCGTCACTTGTGCATACTGTAGCCTACTCATCACGTTGCCTACTGACTACATTGCTACTGGCATTAACTACTGATGCTCTAGAGGGCCATCTGCTGATAATGATGTGCTTAGCAGGAAAAAATAACCACACATCCCAGTAAATGATAACTAATTACTGAATAACACATGAGAGTAAAAAGTAATTGAAATATGTTTTGGGGTTCATTAAAAAAAAATAAAAAAAAAAGAGGGGGAAATGTTTTGGGGTTTTTTTAAGCAAATTTTTACCTTGACCTTGACCTAAATGCATTTTTTTGAATTCCATTGATCTCAAAAGTATCATTAACTGAATGGGCACCCTAAACTTAGTTGGAAATGACACCTTAAATGTTTTTCTACTGTGTTTGGTTCCAAAGTTAAGCATATTTGAATATTATTGGCGGCCATCTTGAATTTGACCTCTCCCGGGCCTCAGAGGTCAAATCTGACTTCCCTCCACATCTGAAAATAAACCTTATGGTATGTACGAACTATGGTAGAAATTTCATGCTTTTTATAAAAAGTGCACAATTCCTCATAATTTGAGAGCTTATCCGCTGTACTATAGTGTCTTAATTTACTCAAACCTATGTTCAAATTATAGTTTGTACAACAGTACTAAACAGCATGCAGATAAATGAAACTGAACATACACCAAAGAAAAACCAAAGAAAAGCCACCACAACCAGTTTCTGGGGTTTTAATGAAGGCTAGGTATTTGAATGCTACCATTACAAGACAGGTACCTATCTTATCTTACCTACTTCAGATGTTAATATTATAGAGTTACGGAACCTATCCTAGCCACATCAAATCCCCAGAAAATAGCTGGAGCCGAACTGACGAACAACTGAACTATCTTCTATCCTACTCTGAGGTCGTGAGGTTTCTCATGTTTCCTCATAGACCTGTGACAGGTAGCTCGGACGCTCACTCTCCCTGTCCGTTGATCTTTATTTGATACTGGGGACAATATCACGTTATCATCAACACACTTAAAACTGGGTCATATTAGTCACATTGTTGTCAAAATATCCAATGTTAGATAGCAGAGTTAGCTGGTTAGCAAGATAACTAATTCTCTGTGGCTGTTTATGTTAGGTAACGTTAGCTACTAAGCTAGTAAGTTAGCTTACCTTCGTAATTATCAATGTAACTGGAGACGTACATCTTGAAGCCCTTCTCTCGCTTACTCCTTGGTGCTGATGTCGCAGCTTGAATGATGCGGTGAACATCAGTGATTGTTATTTTCGGAAGATCTTGAAGACATCGCGTGTAAAAAGTAATTTTGCTATCTAGAAACTGACTGGCATCGGAAACCGGAAATGCGTATGCCCACCGTCCTCAAACCGGAAGTTGTAGACCGTCATCTTACGCAACTAGCCTATTCAGCAGGCTCTCCAGCGATGTCACCAGATTCAAACCACCGCCCCTCCTGACCGTTCAGGTTGTGTAAAAGTGAAGGGAGGGAAAGTCTGGAGAGTTCCAGGGGGTACCATGAAAATGGTAGCTGCCACATGTTCCCAACATCACCTAGCAGATGATGCCTTGTTTGAGCCCCCAAGTAAGGGTCTGCCCGCTGGTCTACTTGCCTCCCCAGCCCTGGTCCATGTGAGTAGAGGTACTGTTTACATCCCCATTGTCAATGTAGGGACCAATGATGTTGTACTGTACCCACGCACTGTTCTAGGTACCTTGAGTCATGCCCATGTGGTTAGCTCGCCCCCAGGTCTTGAGGAGGGAGAGGTATTAGCCACAGTGTCTTCACAGACTGTAGGTAGCCCTGTGCAGGAGAAGATTGATGCAGTTGATCTGATGCCACTTGCAGAGAGAGAGCAGCATCAGGTCAGGTCCTTACTGCAAATGTACAGTGGTGTGTTTTCTGCTCATGAGGGAGATACAGGTTGCACTAATCTCATTTCACATGATATCCCTTTAGTGGATGAGACACCTGTACATCAGAGATACAGACACATCTCTCCATCAGAATATGAAGCAGCTAAGGCCCACATCCACCAGCTCTTAGAGGCCCAGGTTATCAGGGAAAGTAGTAGCCCCTTTGCCTCTCCCATTGTGCTGGTAAAGAAAAAAGATGGCAGCCTTCGGTTATGTGTGGACTACAGACTCTTAAACAGCAAGACCCGCAAGGACGCATTTCCCCTACCCCGTATTGAAGAGTCCCTTGATGCCTTGTCTGGTTTTCAACACTGGACTTGGCTGCTGGGTACAACCAAGTACCAGTCTCAGAAAAAGACAAAATGAAGACTGCATTCTGCACCCCTTTTGGTTTGTTTGAGTGGAACCAAATGCCCTTTGGGCTCTGCAACGCCCCAAGCACTTTCCAGAGGTTGATGGAGAGGATCTTTGGAGACCAGCATTGTCAGTCATTGTTACTGTATCTTGATGATGTCATTGTTTTCTCCTCCACTGTAGAAGAGCATGTTGGGTGTTTGGATGCTGTCCTCGGTCGCCTGCAGCGAGAAGGTCTCAAAGCCAAGCTGGAAAAGTGCTCTTTCTTCAGGCCAGAGGTGAGCTACTTGGGTCATGTGATCTCCAAGGACGGTGTGTCAACAGACCCTGGAAAAATAGAAGTGGTCTCGAAATGGCAGCGACCTAACCATGTTTCTGAGCTGCGCTCCTTCCTAGGATTTGCAAGCTACTATCGATGCTTTATTGAGGGGTTTGCTAAACTGGCTGCTCCCTTGCACCACCTGGTTGCTGATTTGACTGGCACAAAATCCAGAAAACCCTCAGGAAAGAGCCTAGCTGTGGCATGGACAGAGTAGTGTGAGCAGAGCTTCGAGGGCCTTAAAAGTAGGTTGGTGGCCGCCCCAGTTCAATTCAATTCAATTCAATTCAATTCAATTCAATTCAATTCAATTCAGTTTTATTTATAAAGCCCAATATCACAAATCACAATTTGCCTCACAGGGCTTTACAGCATATGACATCCCTCTGTCCTTAGGACCCTTGCAGCGGATAAGGAAAAACTCCC
>NC_065524.1:4750654-4760469 GCF_006386435.1 Epinephelus moara
TTAATTGATTACTTTCTTCTGGCTTCATCGATAAATACAACTGTGTATCATCCACATAACAATGGAAATTTACAGAGTGATTTCTAATGATGTTACCAAAAGGAAGCATATATAGAGTAAATAGGATTGGTCCGAGCACAGAACCTTGCGGAACTGGCTTATGCTAACTTTTCCTCTCCTTCCATCCAGAGGTTGACGCCAGCTACAGTGGACTGGGTGCTGTGCTCTCAAAAGAACAGGATGGTAAGGTCAGACCCATAGCTTATGCTAGCTGTGGCCTCAGACCCACAGAGCGTAACATGAGCAACTACAGCTCAATGAAATTGGAGTTCCTGGCCCTCAAATGGGCCATGACAGAAAAATTCAGAGAATACCTCTTGGGACAGAAATGTGTGGTGTACACAGACAACAACCCTCTCAGTCATTTGTCTACGGCCAAGCTGGGTGCTGCAGAACAGCATTGGGCAGCCCAACTGGCTGCATTCGATTTTACCATCAAGTACAAGCCAGGTCGCACCAATCACAATGCAGATGCCCTTTCCTGGCAGCATCCAGCCAGCGCAAGGGTAACAGGCTTTGTAGCCTCTGGTATACCAGTTCCAGAGTCACTGCAGCAAGCTATTGGTGTTGATCAGGTAACCCAGGCTACTCAGGCCACCATCTCTGCTTTCCCTTGTCACACTCCATCTGACCTACGTGTTTTACAGGAAGCTGACCCCACCATCCAGGAGTTTCTGAGATATTGGACCAGGAGGAAGGGCCCTGACGCACCCGAACGATGGCAGGTCTCCAAGGAAGTTCTGGTGCTGGTTAGACAATGGGAACGGATGGTAGAAAAAGATGGGGTGCTCTTCCGCTGAGTCTGCCGCCCCAAGGAAGGAGAAGTGTCGCGAGTGCCAAATTTTCCTCCGGCACTCACAGACAACTGTTCTTAGATCCCCCAAAACCACACAGACAGCAGGCAATATTAACCTTTTCTTCCTTTTTACCTTCAAACATAGGGAGCCACGCCCCCCCAAAATTTTGAAAGCAACCTTATCCAACAGCTCTGCGGTATGTATGGCATTGAGAAAAGTCACACCACACCTTACCACCCAGCTGGTGATGGCCAATGTGAACGGTTCAACCGCACCCTACATAACCTCTTACGCACCCTGCCGGTCACAAAGAAGAGAGATTGGTGGTGTTATCTGCCACAAGTATTCTTCTCCTATAGCACCACAGTGCATCATTCCACTGGTGAGTCCCCTTATTTTCTGATGTTTGGCCAAGACCCTCAGCTTCTGGTTGATTTCCTTTTGGGCAGGGTACCGGAACCTGTACTTGGCAGCACCCATGACTGGACTGTGGAACACCAGACCCGCCTACGCCATGCTTTTGAGGGTGCCACGAAGCATTTGGGGGCTGCAGCTGAACGGCGTAAGTTTAGTTTAGTTTATTGGTTTAGTTGACAGGGACCATGTAAGGAACAGGTTCTATACCAGAGTTAGCTGAATAGCTAATTTGCATCTGTGGTCCCTGGGCAGGAAGTTAAAAGGACAATAAAACACATACTAAACATTACAGACGATATCAAAAACAAAACAACAGCATCAACAACATTACAGAGTAAACATCGTACAAAATACATAATACATTTGGTATTCTATATACAAAGATCAATGATCGCATGATTGATTCTCTTTTAGCCATGTATTCAGAGACTTTTTAAAACTGTTAAGACTTGCACAGTCTCTAATATGGAGTGAGATTGTGTTCCATTTTCCAATTGCTTGGAATGGGAATGCTGATTGCCCAAAAGTGGTCTTCCTGAATTTGGTGAAACAATCACCTCTCACTGAGGCCCTGGATACCCTTACATTGTCCCTGCAGAATGACACCCATTGCTTGAGTGGTGGTGGTGCAAGGTCATGAATCAATTTGTACATCAAGCACATGTCAGAAAACCAAAGAAAACTGTCAAAGGTTAACAGGTTATGTTTTTTTATAATGGTACAGTGGTGGTAATTTCTTGTTTTTTTTTATCAAAAACTTTCACAGCCTGTTTGTAAAGAGTATACAAAGGTTTCAGCGTAGTCACACCTGCCAACTTGTAGCACAATAGGATAGATGTTAAAGGTTCATTGAATGCATAAATAATTTAGCAGCATGTATGGGTAATTGATGTCTAATATGTCTAAAATTAATTAAACTAGTTCTAGTAAGAGGCACCATGATCAACATGTGCGGCACACTACCCTGAGAGAAGGTCAGTTGGTCTACCTAAGAGACGTCGGAGCTAGAGGCAGCCACAAGATCAAAGACTTTTGGAGCTCGGTGGTGTATAAAGTGCTGAGGGCTCCAGCAGTGGGAGGATCAGTCTACACCATTGCCCCTGTGGATGAACCTCATCAGGTAAAACATGTCCATCGTTCACTGCTAAAAAGTAAATTGGATCAGGTGATTGACTGCCCCTCTAGTGAGCCACCACAAGAGGGAGAACCCCCTTCAGTGGATGAAGGTGACTGGGTTGTGGTGGTCTCTGAATCTACTGCTGCACCAGTGGACTGCCAGCCAAGGCTACCAGCTCACACCTCCCCTCCATCAACCGAGCCAGAGGTGAGGGCACCACCTTCGGCAATCCAGGACCAGGATGGACAACTCCCAGGTGCAGCCACTGTCTCCGTGTAGTGAGACATCCCTGAGGAAGACCACTTGTACCAATGCAGGGAGGCACCCAAACCTCCATCACCTACCTCAGGCAGTTGGGAGTAGAGCAGTAGGGGCTATGAACCCTCAGGTACAGGGGTGGAGCAGTGATTATAAATGTGGGGGTGTTCCAGGGGTGGCACATGAGCACCACATGCTGCCTGCCTTTGGCTGTTTCCCTCTCAAAAATTAATGCTCCCAGACAGTATTCAGAGGTTCTTCAAAGTCGGTCATTATGAACTGAGAGTCATTCATCATGAACATGCATATTTATTAAAACAAATTTAATCTGTTATCAGTTTTTTATATGAACATATACCAAACCATATCATTGTAGGCTACCTGAGAACTGAGACAAGACTAACAAACTGATTAATCCAGGTGTGTCTGACCATTGTTGTGACTAGTACTGAGGTCAGACACACCTGGATTAATCAGTTTGTCCAATAATGTAAGACAGGAAATAAAGGAGCTGGTTTAAGTTCAGGAAGTAGTGGAGCTGGGCATAAAGCCTAAGCTTTCGGTCTGAGGACCTTCGTCAGGGTAACAGTCTGCACCTGAGAAATAGAACAGTCTTATGTGGCTGACCAAGGCGATTAGCAACACCTGTGCTGTGCCACTCCCGCTTAGATGGGAGATGTAGTTCAAAAGCAGAGTGTGTAGTCCTCTCTGCACAGCAATAGATTTCGAGTACAGGAAACACTCCACTCCCAATCCTTTATTTAGGGGTATGCATAGATTCAATCTTCTATTTGTTATACTGTATATATATGTATATATTTTTTTTCTCTGTTTTTTCTCTATTGTCTAGTTGTTATCTGCGCATTGTTCTTGTGGAGTGTTTCCTGTACTCAAAATCTATTGCTGTGCAGAGAGGACTACACACCCTGCTTTTGAACTGCATCTCCCATCTAAGCAGGAGTGGCACAGCACAGGTGTTGCTGACCGCCTTGATCAACCACATAAGGCACAGGTGTTGCTGACCGCCTTGATCAACCACATAAGACTGTTCTTTGTTCTCATGTGCAGACTGTTACCCTGACGAAGGTCCTCGGACCGAAAGCTTGGTGAATTAAAGATACTTGCATTGATCCAAGTGTGCAGATCCTCTTTTCACACTATTTCACACGTGGTTTTCTGGCACCTTGGCTTGGTCATGAGTGCGGTGACCTGTTCCTGGTTTTAACAACCAACAACATAACATTTATCTTTATTAGACGGCCAAATTATCAAATTAATTTGAACCTAACAATCACATTTCTTACTATAGCCAATATTTACAAAACTAATAAGTGGTCTCATATAATCTCTCTTTGTATTAATGTACAATATGTGTAATCTCAACCCTTTCAATTACAGTCAAGTAATGAATATCTTTCTTTTTCAGGACAACCTGGAAAATCAGAATATGTATGCTGAAAATTTCAGCATACATATTCATTCATGTGACATCATTTAATGATGTCACATGAATGGATTAAAAGTTATATGACTACAAAAACAAAAGAAATTTTTTTTAAAAAATTAACCGGGAATTGAATTTCACAGAATTTTATTTTTAAAAAACACACATATCAACAGTTATAAATTTATCTTTATTTTATCATGGAGGATTATTAGGCTATTCCTTTCTTTTCAATTCTGGCAGAAAACTATCTTGCCTCAAGTTGATCTTTGGCTGCTCCTGATTGGATGCTACCATCAAAAAACAAAAGAAGAAGAAATAGTAGCATCTGATTGGTCGAGAGACTGACCAGAAGTCGTCATTGTTTACGTCAAGCCCATAGACTGTTTCTAAAAACTATCGCGGAGTTATCATGGTGGATTTACTGTAGCCTAGGCTACGAGGTTCTTGGGAGAGAAAAAAAACCCTCTGCACTTAACGTCTGGATTGAAAACTTTCTCGAAAAGATTGTCCTGAGCCCACCGTAGATCGCCAAAAGAGTAAGCTTCTGATCACAATTTTCCCCATTAAGTTCCTTTGTGTGGTGTAGTGCGGGCTGCGGGGGAGAGCAGGGTCTCCGCCGACAGAAAGATGATGTTGATTTGAGGGGGCGGCGGAGAGCCGGTTTCCTCTGCATTCACTTACATGACAACCTGACTTGAAAAAGAAGTAAATTTTCTGCTGCTGCCTCTTCCTTTTTGGCATCTCTGCCTCCTTCTTCTCTCTGTCGTGTGTCAATGTTGTTCAATGTCAGCCATCGGTGAGTGACAAAAGCTCCGACTGACGTAACTTCAAATTTTGCGGGCCGGTGGCCGGCAGCTGGTCGCGGACAACAGTCTGTGATTGGGTGAATGTCCGTTCAATTTGACCAATGCCTTTTCATGCAGCATAAGGGAGGGTGAGGTGTGCTCCATTTTTGTATGCTGGTGCACTGCCAGGGTGGGCAAACGGGTTTACCTTTGGAAAATGTGTGGGGGGTGAAAATGTGGGGGGGATGAAATCATCTTGCTGTAAAAGTGGGGGTGTCAAAACACCCCCATCCCCCACGGGTGCGACGCCCCTGCTCAGGTACCTCCCAAATGTTTCTATTTTCAGGCCTAGTGTTGGCATGTGTGTGTGGCGATTGTGAACGCAGCCTGAGGCTGACTCCTTCCCCCAACCAATTCCTTAATCAAGCCAGGCTATATGAAGCACCTGTGTGCCATTGTTCAGTCAGTTGGTCCTCTGCTCTGTCCCTGCTGTGGCTGGTGTCCTGTGCCCCAGGTATGATTAGTAAAGAAACCCTCATAATTCCCATGTTAAGTGGCATTTTTCTTTTATAGGTTGATTTGTTTGTGTTTAGAGTGTTTGCTGCAACCTTGGGAACCCCCTATCTGCTCCCTGCCCTTAAAGTGACTTAATGCCCTAGCTAGAGGTGGTGAGTAGGAGCACAGTTTTAATAATTTTTAATGCAATTTGGGCCTGGTTAATAGTTTGTTCCTTCTTCCAGGTTCTCCTGCCCTACCTACTGCTGCTTTGTCCCCTTTTGTGTTCATTAATCGAGTCCCTTTAGTTACCTTATTTTTTTCATTTTGTTAGGGTTTAATTTAGTGGGTTTTCTTTGATTTTCTTTAAGGTTCAGTTTCCTGGGTTATCCTCTTTAAATATCTGTTACAATCAAATGGGATAGATAGATAGATAGATAGATAGATAGATAGATAGATAGATAGATAGATGCAACTTTATTGATCCCGAAGGAAATTTAACAGTGATCAGCTGCTCACACACACACATAAACATACATCAATAGAAGAAATCCAATAAATAGGTTAGTAAAATAAAATAATTAAAAATGTGACATTAAAAATCCATAAAAATCCATAAAGTGCTGTAGTGCTGTTATTCACAATCAGTCAATCAGTGCCCCTCATCATCTCCCTCCCTCCCCCCTCCCTGCCAGAGAGTTGTGCAGTCTAATTGCACGGGGGACAAAAGACTTCCATAATCTGTCAGTGGAGCAGCTCTGGGACAGCAATCTATTGCTGAATGTGCTCCTTTTTAGTGTGAAGGCAGAGTGCAGAGGGTGATTGGTGTTGTCCAAGATTGCCCTGAATCTGGACAGTGTTCTCTGCTCTGTTACTGTCTCCACAGAGTCCAGCTTCAGCCCCACCACAGAGCCTGCCTTTTTAATGATTTTATTCAGCCGGTGAATGTTCCTCTTGCTGGTATTGCTCCCCCAGCAGACCACAGCATAGAGGAGCACGCTGGCAACCACCGACTGATAAAACATCTGAAGCAGCTTTGCGCAGATGTTGCATGACGCCAGTCTCCTCAGGAAGTACAGCTTGGTTTGCCGCTTCTTGTAGAGGGGGTCGGTGTTCTGAGCCCAGTCCAGTTTATTGTCCAGTAGGAGCCCGAGGTACTTATAGGAGGTGACTGTCTCCACCACCATCCCTCCTATGCAGATTGGTTGTGGGGGAGTGGGCTGTCTCCTGAAGTCCAGTACCATCTCCTTGGTTTTTGCTATGTTCAGCTGGAGCTGGTTCCTCCCACACCAGCCTGCAAAGTCACTCACCAGTTTCCTGTATTCTCCCTCCTCATTCCCCCTAATACATGCTGTGATGGCTATGTCATCCGAGAATTTCTGCACGTGACAGAACTCAGAATCATGGTGGAAATCAGCTGTATATAGAGTGAAGAGGAGGGGGGACAGCACAGTACCTTGTGGGGCTCCTGTACTGCAAGTCAGGGTGCTGGATACATTACCACCCATCCTGACAAACTGTGGTCTGTCTGTAAGATAGTCAGTAATCCAGGTCACGAGATGTGGCTCCACTTCCATGTTGGTCAGTTTTTCCTGCAACAAGGATGGCTGAATGGTATTAAATTAAATGGGAGAGAGTCCGGTGGAGAAGATACAGGACGGCATCCTCCACCCCTATCTTTTCCCTGTATGCAAATTGAAGTGGGTCCTGTGCATTTTGTACTTGCGGCTTAAGACAGTGCAGTACTAGCCTCTCCAAGGACTCTCCAAGGTGAAGGCAACTGGCCTAAAGTCGTTGGGGTCACTGGGGTGCCTTTTTTTGGGAACAGGGATGATGCAAGATGTTTTCCAGATCGAGGGGACTCTACCCAAATGCAGGCTCAAATTGAAAACCTGCTGGATAATCATCCAGCAGTTGATGGTCTGGTGCAGGTGAGGCTGGAGTGGGGGAGGAGATGGCGGGCATAGAGTCAAACCTGTTGAAGAAGTTGTTTAGCTCATTTGCTCTCTCTATGCTTCCCCGAGTCGTTCCAGCCTCCTTTTTGCAGCCGGTAATGATCTTCATCCCATCCCATACCTCCTGGATGTTGTTCTCCCTCAGTTTCCCCTCCAGCCTCTTTCTGTATGACTACTTGGCTTCCCTCAGGCAGACTTTAAGCTCCCTCTGCACTCTTCTTAATTCCTCCGAGTCTCCATTTTTAAAGGCCCTCTTTTTCCTGTTCAAGACCATTTTCACCTTGCTGGTGATCCAGGGCTTGTTATTAGCATAACAACGCACAGTCTTGACAGGAACAGCCGTATCCATACAGAAAGTCATATAGTCAGTTAGGCAATGAGCTGCTCCCTCTATGTCCTCCTCGTGAGGGTCCAGCAGCACACTCCAGTCTGTACAGCTAAAACAGTCCCAACAGCAACAAGTCTCTGTCAGTACAGTCAGACAGCTCTCCCGGTAACGCCAGGGCCACACCGCCCGCGGAAGCGCCGCGAATAGCCTCGAAGCGCCGAGAAGTGAAGGCAGTTTCCTTTCGGTGCCCATGTTAACCGACTGTGTCATCTACACTGGCCGCGCCGTGCCGGGAAGCTCCGCGGCAGGCTCACACTGGCCGCGCCGTGCCGGGAAGCTCCGCGGCAGGCTCTCGATTTGCAGCGATCAGTTCGGTGTCTGGTCTATTTTCTGCGCGAGCCGCGAGCGAATGTGTCAAGCCAGGCAGTGAAAAATAACAGCTGGGAGCAGAATCGCTTGTCGACGGCGTGGAGAAATGCGCGTCTGATGTGAACGGAGGTTCTCCGGCGCGCGCGAGAATTTCGGTGCGCTGCGCTTCGCAGGCAGTGTGGCCCTGGCGTAAGTCCTCTGGCTACTGACCAGCGCAGACAGCTCGTCTGTCTTGTTCGTCAGGGCGTTCACATTCCCCATCAGCACCGAGGGAATTGGAGGCTTGTAGCGTTGCCTCTATTGTTTCTTCGCCATAGCCTTAGCCTTTAGCATCGCCCCGGCACGGCAGCCGCGGTACTTCCTCCTCAGCTCACTTGGAATATGGTGGTTTATTCCAGCTTTGTTTTTCTGTAATTCCAGTAGCCTTGATCTCGAGTAAACTATCTTACTCGTGCCAGCTGGTTTAATGTTAGTAGGAACAAGCATTCACACAGTTACACACACACACAGAGCAGCAGACCGGCAGCCCTCCTGCAGCGGCGGCGCCATACTACATAACACACAGTATCTTTTACATTGTTCATTGGTTTATTTCCTGGTTACTTTATTTCTTTGTTACTTTGTTTACTGATTTGGTTGGGTCCTTTGTTTACTTTACTGGGTTATTGTATCCAGTTATTTGAATACCTTAATTCATATATTTTGAAATATACTATACTATAATAGACTATTTTGATTACTTTATTCTATTACTTTATTACATTAATTGTTTAATTGATTACTGGGTTGCTGCATTGTATTTCCTTTGCCTGTTTATTTGGTTATTTGTTTCTGACCGTTTTTTGTTTTTAGTCTTTTTCTTTCAGGAGCAGAGTGCCATATTGTTGGGGGGGGCTAAGCACTCGTGGTGAGGTCCCTTCACTCTATGCATGTGAGTAAATGCATGGGGACACCCTAGACTGCACCATTTGTTTGCTGTGAGGATCGCTGTGAAGGTTGCTGTTAGGTTTGTTGTGTTGCACCTGAGGTGAGTAGTGGTAGCACCCTGGACACTCCTCCGTGTAGTCTGCCTCTCCACATGTGGCCTCTGCTTAGTTTTCTGTAGTTATGTTTAAGTTGGTTTGGGTTCTTATACAGACTTTTTACCAACTTAACTTTGATAACTTTGATATTGAGGTCTTATTTTAGTGAATTGTAATGAAAGTATTTTATCTCCCTTACCAGCTTTAAGTATTTTCCTTTTTTCATTTACATTCCTTTTTCCTCAGCAGCTCCAGTCCCTGTTTGCTTTATTTTTGATCATTATTATTATTACAATAAAAACATTTGAGTTATTTGGAAAAAGTAACAGTAATGTTCCTGTGTGCCTCCTTATCCATTCCTTTAACATTATTCAAGTTCTAAATAGTATTTCCTGGGGTGTAAGTCCCCAGGTGGTGTTGTCCGGCTTTATTCTAATCCTCCCTGTAGTGCCCCTCATCACACTAACTTGTTAGCCAATAATTCTATGTTTACTTCAAGCAAACATAGCATTTATTATGTTTTATGTCCAACTGATGTATTTACCCTGTAATCAATCCTGAGCTGTTAGATTAGGGTGACCATTGTTGTTTATTAAATAGCGATGATGTGAAGGTGATGAAGAAGACTCCAGATGACACCGTCTTGCTTGCATAAAGAAAAGGTTTATTACAAGAAGTACAGCATCTATCAAGCATCTAGAATGCTTGGAGAGGTTCTTCAGCCAATGTGAACTACTCTGAAAAGCAACCCCAAATTACTCCCAT
>NC_065524.1:4761129-4764119 GCF_006386435.1 Epinephelus moara
TCTCAAACACGGAGGTCTCCCTCTCCGCTGAGCACGCCCGGCCTGTTAAATAGCCTGTAACCGTAACAACTGTGTGACACAAACTCAGTGCTTTGGTTATTAAATAATGGCGGGCTCGGTTCGGGTTCGGACAGAAATATGCGGCCCGTGCCGCACTCCACACACAAACACACGGAAAACCGGACATTGTCATCAGTTTATAAAAAACCCCCGGACGCCCCGGACGGGACGTGAAAAGTGGACATGTCCGGGCAAAAGAGGACGTATGGTCAGCCTAAATATTGCTAATCACTGAAGGAAAAAGGTAAGAAAACCGTTCGCTTCCACCGCTCTCAAGCTCAGACTGAATCTACTTCCCACAACAGAATATCTACGGCAAGTGTAAGGTAAGTCTTAAAGGTGAAGTACACATATCGATATATTCCAAATCACATACATAAACACATGAATTCTAGTATACTTTTAAGATTTTTAACTATTCTATGAAATCCTAAATGATATAATGTATCTTTTTAACACATATTATGTATATGAAATTCTATATCATGAAATTATGTAACACATTTTTAATCATGTTAACTGTTACTAACTATGAACTGTTCTTTGGCCTCTACATGCCATATATGGTAAAAATGACGTCATCTAGAAGGAAATCCCTCAGGCACACACTTACAAGCTTCAGGCTTCAAATGAAGCAGAGAAATGAGAAGATGCATGTTTTATACTTTTTATTCGAGCAGGATGAAAAATAGTGGTTTGAATGGGTTTCAATGAGCACATTTATGTGTCTGGGGTCTTTAACGTGAGTAAATCAATTCACGTTGTTTATAATAGGCTAAGAATAAAAAAAACCATGAAAAACATTTAGAACACTCAAAAATGCACAACCTGTATCAATTATAAACAATATGCATGAAAAATTGATAAAATATGCTAGAAATTAAAAGCCAAAAACACAAAAATGTGCCTGGGGGCATCAAAGGATTAAACATTGAACCAAATTGCATGTCCACCAGACGTACAAAATGGACATGATCAGACATGATCTTAACGTCTACCTGCCTACCTACCATCTCCAGTCCATAATATCATCAAAAGATTCAGAGAATCTGGAGAAACCTCTGCATGTAAGGGACAAGGCTGCAACGCAACATTGAAGGCCTGTGATCTTTGACCCTACAGGCAGCCCTGCATTAAAAACCAACATGATTGTATATGATCATTTTGATTATGTATGATTGGATTTTACTACATGGGCTCAGGAACACTTTGGAAAACCATTGTCAGTAAACACAGTTTTTCGCTGCATCTGTAAATTTAAGTTCAGACTCTACCATGCAAAGTGAAAGCCACAGATCAACAACAACCAGAAATGCCACTGACCTATCTGGGCCTGAGCTCATCTGAGATGGACTGACACAAAGTGGAAAAGTGTGCTGTGGTCTGCCGAGTCCACATCTCCGATTGTTTTTGGAAATCATGGACGTTGTGTCCTCCAGGCTAAAGAGGAAAAGGACCATCCAGATTGTTATCAGCTCAAAGTTCAAAGCCAGCATCTGTGATTGTATGGCGGTGTGTTAGTGCCCTTGGCATCACGGGTAACTTGCACATCTTTGAAGGAAGACGACATCTTTGTCAGGGACATCCCCACTTATTCTAGCAAGACAATGAGACACATTCTGAAATTGTTCCAACAGTGTGGCTTCATAGTTAAAGAGTGCAGGTACTGTGCAGCCTGCTGTTATAGGGCACAGGTTAGCACCGTGACAGACCTAAGTCTTGTGTGATCCCCATTAATTGGACATTACTTTGTAAAATAATAAACAGCTGAATTTTAACATAAAAATCTTGCTTCCACTGTGGTGTCACATGACTCATGCACAGTCCCACTCTCTTTGTCTTACTGTCCATCTAAAAGCCAGCTTTTCCCTCCCACTCACCACCTAATCAGCTCTCTCTCTCTCTGCTGCAGGCTCTCTCTCTCCCTTCACATCAATACTTCTTTTCAGCATTCTTTTGTAAAGCACGTGGACTGATTCACACCTACCTGTTTGGCACTGCTTAGTGGATGATCACATTATTCTGGAGCAACTTACGATGGAACAGCATTGAAAATCAATGGTCATGTATTAATAACACTGTCAGCAGAAAAGCAGATGGTGGGGATAGTAGCAGTGTCAGGACAGTAAAACAGGTGAACATTATGAAAAAGAAAGGTAGGAAGTATTTTTCATCTATCTCTTGTGAGTCTCCGATGGAGAGCCAAAGGGTTTTGATGATAACTTTTTTCCTGAAATGTGATTTTTCCTTTCAATAAATCAATAAATGCAAAGAAAAATTAGAATCCTGTTTTGGCTTCATCATTATGTGGCACTGACTTACGACTGATGAGGGTAAAACGATTTGAAACAGTTTTAGTGAAGGGGAATACTTCCTGACTGTACTGTATTTATATATTTTCTTTTAATCTTCCCAGTCGTGCGCTGCTACTAGCAGTTCTGTATTAGTAATAATGAAATTTATTGGTTTACCCAATACCCAGCTAAATTTGTATGAAATATACACTTGTTATGCTTTTCAAAAGTAATATTACTTTACTTATTACTCCCTGCCAACAGTAATTCGTTACACTACTCGTTATAGTACTTTTTCATTGCACCCCATAAAATTGGTATTTGCACATCTCCCCAGATTGAGATGTGTGCCTCTATGTGAATATCAGGGTAATTGCCAGTAAGTGTAGCTAAGACTAGATAGCGTACTCTCACTTGCTAGTTGGACAGCGTGTTTTTAGACTGTGCGCCATGGCGGAGAGTCTAAAAGGGTTGGACTTTGTGAATTAGTCATGGGTGTGTTTTGGGCGTATCATTCAATAAGCCAATCAGAGTGTCACCTCTCATTCCCTTTAAAAGAGGCGCGATTGGAGCGCATGGTGGAGAGCTAGTTAGATGGCGGACCTACCAACTGGAAAGAGTGAGCGTTTTACAGCT
>NC_065524.1:4764917-4765541 GCF_006386435.1 Epinephelus moara
GAGAATTACGAATGTATGTGATGGTAAGCTAAACATTGTCACACATCAATGCATATTATGCCTGGTTCACATGGGTCCATGTCATTGGTCCGACAGCTCATTGGTCCGACATCCCATTAGTCCGACGGTCCCCAGCGGGCATATTTCTACCTTGATGGTGCGTCACGGCCGGCTCTGGGTCAGCTGGGAAAGGCTTGAGGCGGAGCAGGCTCACGGCTTATGTGTTTGTCACTTTCTTTTTCATTTTAACCCACACCATGATCTTTTCCTAACTCTAATCAAGTGGTTTTTGTGCCTTCTGACTTCTGAACAATGGGTTTAATATGGTCGGAACAATGGGCTGTCGAACCAATGGGCTGTTCCCGTTCACATTACATGATATCAGCCTGATTATAGCCCGATGCAGTGTCGTATGGTCTCGGCACGGATTGTGAACGACAATGCACGTCGTGTGCGGTGATCAGAGGTGGGTAGTAACTAGTTACATTTACTTGAGTAACTTTTTGGATAAATCGTACTTTTCAGAGTAGTTTTAATGCAAAATACTTTTTACTTTAACTTGAGTTATATTGTTTTAAAGCAACAATACTCTTACTTGAGTACAATATTTGGCTACTCTACCCA
>NC_065524.1:4765584-4774216 GCF_006386435.1 Epinephelus moara
ATTTTGTGTTTACTTGTGTTATCTTTGACTAATGTTTAAATTTGTTTGATGATCTGAAACATTTAAGTGTGGAAAACATGCAAAAAAGTAAGAACTCAGGAAGGGGGCAAACACTTTTTCACACCACTGTATATGTACAGTATATATATGAATATATTTGTGTTTCTTGTGCCTTGAATTATGTTATGTTTGTAAAGATTTCATTCATTTTTGTTTTAGTTAAAGGGGTATCGTTTAAAATACACGAATTTGCAGATTATTATTTTTGATTGATTGATTACGTTCATGTTCTTATTTTACAAATAAATCAGACGTTACTCAACAGTTACTCAGTACTTGAGTAGTTTTTTCACCAAATACTCTTTTACTCTTACTAAAGTAATTATTTGGTGACTACTTTTTACTTTTACTTGAGTAATATTGTTCTAAAGTATCAGTACTCTTACTTGAGTACAATATTTGGCTACTCTACCCACCTCTGCTCATGGAGCAACATTTCATCCACCACATATCCAGCCACAAGTTTTATGACTTCATTGTAGCCTGCAGCTCTCCATGATTAAAATCCAGTTTTGGTTGTGTAGCCAGTGTAGGGCTACAGCCGACCTCCGCGGCCGAGGAGGGCTCACCTTTAGTGGGGTGTATATCCTGGAGTTTTACATTGATGTGCTGGTAGTTTGTTGGGCAGAAGTTTTGAGTTAATTTGACTAAAATTTATAAAGCTGATTTTGCCTAATTAGTTTAAGGCCAATTAACAACACTATCATTGTGCACTTAACATATTTTAGTGCATTGGGGCTAAATGTGTGGAGTTTCAGAGCATGCCGTGAGACAATGTGTTTCAGGTCATAAGCCAAAGAAAACACACACACACACACACACACACACACACACACACACACACACACACAGGTGAGCACACTAGAGCGTGACTCGGGCCGCATTTTCCTGACGGAACCGACCCGAATGAGACAATTATAACCGAGCCCGGCCCGAACCAGCAGCACAGCACTAATGGAGCAGAGCCTGTGTTGCGTTTGATTTTGATTTTTGATTGTGATTTTGCTTACAGTCTTGCTTGTGTGCATTTCTGACTGAAAGATAAAAGATAGAAGATAGAAATAAGATCTTCTGCCTCCATTTATCCATATGCTATATTGGATTAATTTTAATGTGTATTTAAAGATATTATAATTTGTGGAAAAAATTAGGGGAAAAAAAATTTAAAATATAAAAAATTGTCTAATCAACCAAAAATGTCACGACCCCTCTGCAGTACCTCCGCGGACCCCCTAGGGGTCGCAGACCCCCCGTTGAAGACCTCTGCACTAAACTGTAAGTTTTGAGTGCAAGCTGTTTGCAAAAAAATAAATGAAATAAGTTGAGTGAGCTAATTGAGGTTTGAAGGGTATTAACTATAAACCATCAACATTTTTTGTCAATGTCCCTCCACTGCAGCCCCACACAAACACAAAGAGGGAATTTTATTCTTAAAAGACTGTAACTTTAGAAGATATTTACTTTACGTGACTAACTCAGATTACCCAAGTCTCATACAAGCTTCAGATAAAGTGTGGAATATGTAAGGGATAATGTATAGTGAGCCGGTGACTGTTGAAAAATAACTCCAGACAGGGGAATGGAACCCCGACGTGCAGAGACAAAATCCACAGCCCTTGTTTTACAAGAATTTAGAACATGGCACTCTTTAATACATGATTCTGACTGGTCAATCAATAAAATTCTGCGGTGTTTATTTCTTGAGGTATCACCACTGATCTGCTGCTCCATTGCTAGGGACGCCATAGCAATGGCCTTAGACTGAGGAGCATCAAAATCAGTTAATGTTAAGTGTAGAAAGTTTTTTTTAACCAGACAATGATTTTTTAAGGAGATGTAGTTTACCTTGACATGTTTCGACTGTCACTTCAGTCTTCTTCAGAAGCGTCATCTGACGTGCATCATGACGTGTCTTTATCAGCTGGTAGTATCATCCCTTACATATTCCACACTTTATCTGAAGCTAAAACCTAATTACACTATCAGTTAACGTTTGTCAGGCCAAATAGGATCGGAGTGGCAAAATGCAGCATTTTCAGGACATCGCTTTTAACATTTTTGGAGAGGACAAAACGCTTGATGTTTGGCTAAAAAATGACATGTCCCCAGCATTATTTTGTGTCACATCACTGAATGTTTTAGTAGTAAGCCATGTTCTAAGCGGGATAATGTATAGTGAGCCGGTGACAGTTGAAAAATAACTCCCTTCAGGGGAATGGAACCCCGACGTGCAGCATCAATGTACTCCCACTGAAAGCACATAAGGAGCTGCAAGTGTGAACAGGTGGAATGAGCCAGCAAAACCTGTTTCACTGTTAATATGGCCACCTGTCTATTGTTTTAATATTGTGAAGCTATCCTTTGGGCAAATGTGGTAGAAGTGATTTACAGTTAGAATCAACAATAACATAGTAACACACTAGAACTAATGTAAATATTTTGACCTTCTCAGACCTGAGCTTTTGTTAGGTATGCATTCTTAATTTCTCCTAGCTATCTGGGATAAGAAGGACCCAGGAGCATGTCTAGGATTTTAAGACAGTGGGGGCTTACGCCCCGTTTCCACCAAACACTTTCAATATAGTACCTTTGGAACCAAAAGTAACTCTTTAGGGTGCTTTCAGATCTAGAGTTCACTTGCTTTGGTCCGATTCAGGGACTAATTTTGTTACAAAGTTGCATAATTGCCTAGAGTTGGTTCGTGTTCTCACGGCAGCATTTACAAGCGGACCAGATCAAATGCCTTGCTCGAGAAAGCTGCTTTTGATTGGTCAGAATTTCCATGCGGGAAAAATCCAGGAGGTAAACAAAATGTTGAAGAAAAGTACACTTGCAAGATAAATGCGACACTTTCTAATGTCACAATGGAGGGACAATTACGCAGGTTGATTTTAGCGCTGGTCATCGTGTACTATGTTGCTTGTATTGTTCATTTGAGGCAAAGCATACAGTTTGAAAACGAGGCACGGGTCCAAGTAGAAAACAATGTTTTGATGCACTGGAAGCGCCAAATGGGCATATTAAGGTAGTAAAGGCAATAATACACAGTAAGAATTAATTCTCTGGGACTGTAACATGCTCGTGCTTGTTTAACCCAGACAATGTGTAATGTGACTGCAGTTGGTTCAGATTGAGGTCGGAGAACGTTCTCACCAGAAACGAACCACACCAGAGTTTGTTTGTAACTGGACCAAGACCACTTTTTCAAGAAGGTCTCAGTTTGGTTGTTTTGGTGTGCACTTGAGTGCGATTGCTGTGTTCACACCTGCCCAAACGAACCGCACTTAGGGGGCAAACTAATTTGAGATAGTTGTTATATTTGTTGTTATACTGAATTTTAAGGTGTGTTAATAGATTCACGTCATCAACTCATGCATTGAGTAACATTATAGGTAAACGCTCCAACTCAAAAGTCACCAGCAGTCTGCCCGGTGAATTAAGTTATTTTTTTCTAAGTCTACAGCTGCTGCTGGAGACAGCAAAACATCCTTTCATTTTGTAGTTAAATTTTACTAATGTATGTAAGATTTGCCACAGTATGAACAGTGGTTACATAAGCCTCAAAACCAGCCACAACTCAGCCCTGAGCAGAGTGACTGTCTGTTATTGACCAATCAACAGACTGCAGTGTTTGTAGCTCCACCTTTTAGTACCAGATCTGTGTGCTAGGTACCCCAACAGAGGGGTGATAAAAAATGGGAACAGTAAGGAATGACTCCACTGGTACCATTCACAACTTCTCACAGTGGAAACAGAAAAAAATGTGAACAGAACTGAAAAGAACCATACGGGAGTGCTTTACACTGGATCTCTGCCAGGGGTCCCAGGGGGATCCTCCCCTGGAAACATTTTTGAGTAACATACTCTGTTTTGATGCTTTTTTATATATATATAAACTCTGGCACCTTACTTACCCTTAATTTTTTTTTTTAGTTTACAGATGAATCATGAATTGTGATGTTAATAATAATAGTAGTTGTTACTAATTAATACTGAGTAGAAACAGAATACTTTGCAACTGCAATCATTAAAATTTTATTGACTTGGGTTGGAAAAACAGTTCAGCGTGTGCATTTATGTTAGCAGTGGTGCGATGTAAGTGGATTTGCATTGTGGAAGTGCATTTATTCAAGTAAAAGTATGAATGGAATGCCATGAAATCAGGGGCGAAAATCCCATTTCATAGTTGGGGGGGACAATAAACAGTAAAATTTTAGAGAATAATTCCAGGGGGGGACAAGGAAAAAAAGTTGTAGCCTGTCTTTTATACAGCATCTTTTACCACAATTTGACGCTTTAATCTTCTCTCTATCTCTCCAACAGGCAGAGTGAATGTCTATACTAACTAAACTAAAACTAAACATTTCCTGCAATTAAACTGGTAAACTGGTTTATAAACAGTGTGCTGTGACATCTGCCGCTGCGCACCTCACAACCGTGCGTAATAATAATAATAATAATAATAATAATAATAATACATTTTATTTATACAGCGCTTTTACAGCTCTCAAAGACGCTTTACATTTAAAACCAAAGAAAAGAAGTACATACATGTAAGTGCAAAGACATAAACAGAAGACAAGGACAATATAAAACAACAAGGTGCAAAAGCATAGTGCAAAACAAAGAAAAGGAGGGCACCGAAGGTTCGGAACCGAGAACGAAAAGCTAATGTTAAAGGTTAAAAGCAGATTTAAAAAGGTGGGTTTTGAGGAGTGATTTGAAGGTGGATGGATTTGGACAGTCACGGATGTGTATAGGGAGGGTGTTCCAGAGGGAGGGGGAGGCTATGGAGAAGGCTCTGTCGCCCCAGGTTCGGTGCTTGGTCCTGTGTGGGGGTGAGAGGAGGTTTTTGTCGGATGATCGAAGGTTGCGGGAGGGAGTGTGGTGGTGGAGCATGTCCGTGAGGTAGGAGGGGGCCTGGCTGTGGAGGGCTTTGTGGGTGAGGAGGAGGATCTTGAAATTGATTCTGTACGGTCACCACATTCTAGTCGCTCGTAATGACCACTCCTCGTCTGCACGTCTTTGATGTTTGTCTCACTGACAGGAGGAGAGCCTACAGACAGGTACCCATTAGCTACGCTCCGTCACAACCGTGCGTAATAGTCGCGCGTAATGACCGCTCCTCATCTGCAGGTCTTTCATGTTTGTCTCACTGACAGGTGGAGAGCCTACAGACAGGTACCCATACGAGCCGCTCCGCCACAACCGTGCGTAATGACCGCTCCTTGTCAGTTAGACTGCACGTCATTCATGTTTGTCTCACTGACAGGTGGAGAGCCTACAGACAGGTACCCATTGCTCCGCCACTGACTGCTCTTGTCCTGTCCTCTCCCTCTTCTTTCTCTCCTGTCCTCTCTATCACTAAACTCTGAGCTTAATCATTAGCTTTTAGCTTAGCAGCACTCATAATTGAGCAGGCTTTTGAACAATGCAGGAGAAATGTTGCAGACAGTTTACATTATCAGCCTGGGCCTGGGGCTTGTTGTAACAGTAAATGGGATGTGTTGTAAAATGTGTAGCCTAAGTTAAACTGTGTCTGTGTGAGTGAACATCTTACCCTGCGATGCGCGATGTGGGCAGCGGTTCCAGTGACACGCTGCTACTGCTGCCAAGCAGCCCCGCCCGTTGGAAAGAGTGTGGGATATACCACTACTAGGAATGGGAGGGGGGGACTAAATCTTTTAAGATTTAAATAGCACATTATTGCACGATTATAATGAGCACCACTTACATTGTGCTTTCAATAAATACTACTGCATTGTTCAAAAATTATTAATTGTGTCTCAAATGATTCTAGGGGGGGACAGCTTTACTGAAGGGGGAGTCATGTCCCCCCTGTCCCCCCCTGCATTTCCGCCCCTGCATGAAATTATTACATCCGAGACTTTTTTATTATTATTATTACTCTTATTTGTGAAACATTCATATAACCTATTAGATTCAGTGCAGTTTCTAAAACATTTGGGGCTGAAGCCTCGGCTGCCCAGGCCTAATGTCACTGGTAGGACCTTATAAATATAAAAAACAAAGCATTGTCTTTGAACAGAAAGTTTATGTCCTCATACGGGGACACTGGGTGTTGTAAAGCTCTTATTTTGTTGACCTTTTTTTTCCTTCCTGTCTCACTTCCTTATTACTCACTGATGGTTTCTAGCTTGTCACCTCATTTCCTTGATTTAGTTCACCTAAGCACTCCTGATTAAGTTCACCTGTTCACTCCCCTATTGAAGGCTGCACTGCCCTTCACTCTTTCTTTTCACCTTCACATGGGGCGGCAGACCTGGTGAGTGTCTTTGTTTGTTTCCTTAGTTCAAAAGATGAGACATGAGGCAAATTTATGTTTAGTTTTAAAGCTATAGTTGGTAATGCTGGAGAGCTAGCAAGATTTGAAAGTGGCACCTCCTCTAAGCTACACCACCCTCCTCCCCCTCCCGTCAGTGCTTCGTCCAAAGCCACGCCCCCACAAACTTGAACGCGCATCCTGCAGTACACCGACAAAGAAGCTAATGTTAGCATTGGGCTAATACGTGCTCCCCCGAAGCAAAACAAATAATTACCTGTCTAACAGAAAGACAGAAACCTCTGCATCACTTTTCAGGCCCTTCAGCTCCCTCAGTTGTCTCCACCATTCAAAAGCTGCGATGTTGGTTGACTCTGGTTTGTCCTCTCGCTTTATCCAAAGCCTTTTTCGTCGCAGCCTTTTCTGCCTCCGACTTTCTTTTCTTAGCCTGTTTAGCGGGGCGAGCCATTACAAGTAATGCTGGAAGTGGTACTTTTGGCTGCATTTTCTCTGCCATTGTTCAGCAAACCTATTCTCCTGCTAACTCAGTATTTCTGCTGAGGAGCGTGCTGAATATTTCCGGCAACGGTGACATGTGATGAGTGCACGCAGGGAGGAGGGAGGGACAGAGGGGTGGGTGGGCAGGACCAGAGCGATATATAAGGACGAGACATGAAGGCATCTGATTGGTTCTTTCCACTCGCACTGAGAGGCAGGGATTGGTCAGAGTTTTTAAAGGTCTGCAGCTGCCAGAGCGATAGATAAGAACAGAGTGGCGACACTCCCATAGGACTCCGTTGTAAAACATGGCGGACAGAACTTCTGTTATGGAGCCCTCTATAGTTCCAAACATTCCTCCCGTGGAGTCGGACCCCGTTTATTTCAATGGCCGCATGACGAGAAACTCCTGAGGTAAGGTGATGAATTATCGACCAATTTTAAGTCATTACGTGTGTTTATTATATCGGAGGTCCTTTATTATGTATCTTTTTTTTTTTGTATGTTCACAATGTAATTGTGTTTTTTTTTGAGTCAGGAATTATGATCGGTTTTCAGCCATTGCCTGCTAGTTCGTTAGCTCGACGTTGCCAGCTGTGGAGGTTTAACACCGTTTTGCACCTGACATTTGTGGTGTTCCTGTTTGATTAATGAATCACAGACAAATCACATATAGTTGGGATGATTACTAACAGGTTTTATTTAGATTTTATCATCTGAACCTGACGGTGTTAGCTAAGGGTAACGTTAACAGGATGTGTTAAATTAGCTTTTATTAGTTTTCTCAACTGTTCCATAAGAAGATAATGTAGGACAGGCGCACATACTTCTGCCTGAGTCTTTATCAAATACCTGACGTTACGTACGGTGTATTCGTTTAATGTTTACATAAGAGTGTTATTATCTCATAATTTAATTCCTGTTTATATGTATGCCGTGGGATGACAGACTAAAATAGGACAACTACTTCACTACTACTACTACTTCTGTCAGCATTTAAGGCATATATTATGTTTAACTTGGAACTATGTCACAGTCACACTATAGAGGCTAGACAGCTTAAAAATGCTATTTCAGCTTGTCTTTGAATGTTACATTCATAAACTTAATCGTACAAGACCAAAACATTGCACAGTGGTTGAAACACCTTCCTAAAGCTATGCCTTTTCCAGCTCCAGGGATGGGAACAAAGTGACCACCCTTTGCTGAGTCACTTTTTTTTAAATTGTACTTCTTTCTTAATCCCAAATTTATTCTCTTTTGTTGTGCAAGATCCCTCTCTGCTCTCTTTCTTAGGAGTGTCTCCATCCTAAGTTGCTTCCTTAGGTCCTCCACACTCGCCCTGTCATGACTGGCCCCTAGCACACTGGTCCCTGGATCACCTTCCCCTGTCAAAATGGCTTCTTCAGTGGCAGCCCCTGACTGACTGGCCCCTGAAAGTCCGCTGACCTCTCCTTCATCCTTGACTGGCCCCTGAAAGTCCGCTGACCTCTCCTTCATCCTCTATCTGCATACTGCCTCCTGGTACTTCCCTATCATTTTCAGATTCTGCCTCAATTTCTCCCTCATTCTCTGTAATAATAACAAAGTGTTGTTGCAGTTAATATGCATTTATGCTGCCTTTACATTAGCACCTACTTTCATCTCCTGTTTAAGGGTACACTACACTCCAATTAAACAAAACTGTATCTTTATGTGAAACAAATCATCTGCCACACTCCCTGACTAACAACATGTACATAAAGTTTATTTTTTTAGCAATAGATGAAGATGCCTGTAGATTATCCATGA
>NC_065524.1:4775493-4786041 GCF_006386435.1 Epinephelus moara
CCTTCTCCGTCGGTCACTTTCCTTCTTTGCTAATAGACCTTCAGCCGAACGTCCAGGCTTTTTCTTTGTGGTAGGATCCACTTCTGAACCGTGTCTCGGCCGCTTCTCCGCCATGTTGCTTTTTCTTTCTACCTGTGCTCTACCTCTTGCTATGAGACTCTCCGCTATTCCTCCCCCTCCCTTCTTGTTGTGAGGAAGCATTTCCTGTGCACCAGCGCGGTAATGTCGCCGGTCGACACGCATACTAAAAATGATATCTATTGAAAAATACCGCGAGATGTTAGGAGCCGGTCGGCTTAATCAACATTGTGTCATCTCCTCTAGTAGTGGCTTGGGTGAAACGGACATTTACGGACCTGTAGAAGTTACACACTATAGCTTTAATGCCAAATTTATAATTTTCTGTGATGTAAGAGCCTTCATACATTGTCTTTTAATTTTTTCTTGTTCTCACAGACACACAATTGCTCTTATTGTCACATTCATCGTTTAAATACATAAAATGTTTAACTGAAAACCATCATTTATCATCATTGTCCAATGTCAGGGAGTATTCATAAATAGCCTACATTAATCTCATATAGCTACATAAGAGATACATTGCACCAGATTATAGTTTAGTTGCTAATTTATCTGCAGTCCATGAAGCTAACACAAAGCTCTCCCTCCAAAAAAAAACATCCAAAAAAAAAAAACACACACACACAGAAAAACTTGTCTAATTACGCTTTTAGTTGTCATCCAGCCACTCAATACACGTAACTGGCATTGATGTATACACAGTAATTCAATAAGAGTTGTAAATGTACCTGTGTACGGTTTATTTTAATATTTACTGTTCAAAAGCGAGCTCACTGCTGTTTGTCCCATAGAAGGACATGACAGCGGAGGCTATGTTTGGAACTATTGAGGCTTACATGAACCACGTGACTGCTCTGGCAGCGACATCAAAGGCTGTCGCCACTCTGTTCTTATCTATCGCTCTGGCAGCTGCCACAGAGGTCAGATTCTTTTCGTTCCTTTTTCTGAACACATTATGTATTGACTACTCTCAGGATGGAAGGACCATTTCACCCAGTATAACAAAAAGTGTTTCTGAACAGGATTACCAACTATAGCTTTAACATAATTAGACGTTAATGAGACTGTATTTCATTTGATAATAATGTTTGGAATCTTGAAAGTGATTTCAATCATCTTTTTTTCAGTAAATGTTGATTTGCTTAACTTTGCAATGCTCTGCAGTTTATTGGGTCACACTAGCACTCGTATTCTAATCTACAGCAATATGTTTAACACTAGAACCACCACGACAGTCTGACAGACCGTTTGGGTTCTTATAATGCAAATAACTCTGTTTAGATAAAACCTACAAGCTTCTCTTCCTATGACTTCCTAAAAATGTGTCTTGTATGTTTTCTGAAGCCTTTAAGTTACAAAAATGAAACACACTAGACTTCTGAGCATTTATACCTCCGACCGCGGCAGGTCAGCGTTCTCCTCCGGCATGGCATTCTGCTCCAGCCCGTGTTGCTTGCTTCACACGAGGGTGAAAAATGCGTTCTTTGCGTCATCTTTCATCGTTTCGATGTCTCCTTCTTGCAACAATAACCGCAGCCATGTGTGCGCAATTACGCATACTACAAACTGTTTGCACCTCCCTTTGACACGTGTTAAATATAGATGCAGTTTCTATTTGCAAAATTGCTTTCAGGTTTGATAAATCACTTTGCGTGTGCTAAATTAATATATTTACATTTTCTCCTCCCAGCACACGCACAATTGCGTGTAAACGCCCCATATTGCATATTCATTGCAGCAAACGTACTAACTGGATGCAGACGCACTATTTTGCACCTTTGAAAGACGCAAGCCTTAGTGTGCACTGTTAGTAAATCAGTTTGTACATTTTTTTGCGCGTGCAATGAGTTTGCACACGTTTTTATACACGCAAACCATTAGTAGATCTGGCCCTATGTGTTAGGGTCACTGTTCAAGTCTAAAACTGCTCAAAACTGTTCATTTCAATGTCTGAACATGGCTGTGCAAAAACAAAATTCCAAATAATGCAACATATATAAAAGCCTTGTAATTTGTTCATTCTGTAACTCGAATTTGTCTTGCTCTGTATTCTAAGCTAGCATGTCCTTTTTATCTGTACAGTTTGTCACACCTTATTGGCCTGTGTAAATGCTGCAATAATACAATAATGAAGTCTCAATGTTCTCAAACGATTACTACTTAATTAACCCAGCCTTAGCTTGTTACTCTTACTTTAGCCACTTGCTAAAATTGGCCAAATGTATTGCCATATCAAAGTACAAACCTAATTGAGCATAAATATACAAGTTTTAACCATGAAGTCGGGATCCGCTGTAGAGTGACCTAGCAGAGATGGTTACCGTCTTGTCTTTACATGGATTAGTTTATTGTGCTTTTGCTATCACTAGATGACACAAAAAAGTGTCCACTAATGAGGACAACAGGTATAAATTAAGTTAAATGAGTATGAGGTGGGGAAAACCCAAAATGTAATGTCCTCATATGAGGACACAGGGTCACAGGAGGATAAACCAAAATTAGTTGTGGCAGAATCAATTTCAGGGATTAAGTAATGAAGGAATGGAGGTCCTCTTTGGACACAGTTCATGGTAGGGAATAAAATAGCTAAACTGAATACATTATAGAGGCTGGAGTTGTCTGTATTCCTCCCTCTGTGTCTGTGAAACTGTTGTGAATCTGAAGCCCTCACTCCTCCCTGCATGAAATGTTGCTGCAATATCATGATGCTAACTATAAGGGTCATCTTACACTCTGCACCCTACAGTCAAACAAGGGACATCATCAGTTGTCTGCTCAATTCTCCAGTGACGCTTACAACTTCTATCACATTTTATGAAATCTCTGCTGCTAAGCGCCTCTGAGTAATCGATTAAAGGTTGCCATGACAACACGTCTCTTGGCAGAGTAGTAGGATGCCCTCTCACCCAAACCGCCTCCTCACCTAATTTTCTCAAAATAGTTAGATTTTAAACACACACAGGTGAAGACACACAAACACTGCAATGTTACATAACATAAATAAAGTGTAAAGCCTCAGTGTGGCTGCTCTTGAATTCTTCACACTGCATCAATAAATAGGAGAGATGGTTCAGTGGACAGGACCAATCTGATGGTAAAAAGAACAAATTGGAACAAATGGCAATAACCAGCTTGAGTGATTAAGCATTTTATTAATTTTTTGTTTATTGGAATAATAGCATTGCACATGACCATTAATCACATTAACTAACAGTTTGGTCAGGCTGGACTATGAAAATCATGTCACCCCACCAAACTTGACATACACGGGCAACAATTTCTCTCTTTTCACAATGACTCACAGCACAGGTTAGTAACTTTATTCCTGTTGAAACTCAGCATCTCATGACACACTTACACAGAGGGGAAGTGAACTTCCACTGAGAAAGGCACTAGCTGCTGAACTATATGGTCCATGATACTCTATACTATGAAAAATCATATGTACAATCAAGTGATAGAAATTCTTCTCCACTGAAAAGCACCCAGTTTTCTTCTTCTCTGTCCTTCTGTTAGTAGAGGTCACATCAGACCGTGGTGAAGGTGAAGCGAGTGACATGTCTGTATTCCTCACCAGGACGCAGAAGACAGTCAGGAAATACAGCCTGAAGACATACACACGTCACAGTGAGACCTATCATGAGTTTTTTTTATCACTTGATCCTGCTGTGTTTTTACATATTGTGTATTGTAATAACAACCTTCTCAACAAAATATAGAAGCCAACAATAGTTGGTTTTAACAACAAATCCCTCCATAAAACAGCTTGGGATGAGTGAGTTTCTATTCATCATCATAACCCTACCTGGTTGACCGCATCAGGCCAATTCTGTGTCTCCAGACAGAAGGAGCTGTGCTTCCTGTACCTAACCCTGGCCTTTCCTGTCATAGAACCATCCAGGAAGTTAGCGGTGTAAAACTGGATTCCTGGTTGGCTAGTAGAAATCTCCAGGACCCGCCCACTGGCTGGGTGACACACTCTGAGATAAATAAAGACTTTATTATAGACACAAGTATGCGTGTTGCTGTGTATAAAGTGTATGACTGTGTGTAGTGTGTTTTAATGGGTCTTCTTCAGCAAACCTGGCAGCGTGTCTCTCTGTCCAGGTGTCTCCGGGTGATGACAGACAGAAATTATGGTCAAACCCTGGACCTGGAACCTCCTTCAGTCGAGGGCCAATCAGAACAGGCTTTCTGAGGTCAAAGGGCGTGCCGTCCACGGGTCTGATCTCTCCTGAGGAAAGATCAGGTTATTGATAAGTGACTGTGTGTAACTAAACAAAGGTTAGATGATCAGACATCGTCTGTTCTCCTGTGAGAAATCTCAGCAACATCTGGCATCATCATGGGACTGCATTGATAAATCAGTCAGCAGCATAGCTGCATTGGAGTGAAATCTTAAAGGAAGGCTTTTGGAATCATTTAGAAATGCAGGCTGTAAGCAATATAATGCAGCAAGTGATTGCTACGGCAAGTAAATGAAAGCACAAACTGATATTATGTTCCTTGTTCATAGACTGCAATCCAGCCAGCCACAGGATGAGAGCTAATGTACAATTCATTTTTGAATGTTTTAGCACAAGTTCTATCTTAAATAGCTCTTCCAGCCTCAATTTTATCCTCACATAGAAATCACGGAACAAAATTCATTAAATTTAAAATCAACATTGTGATGAACATTGGCATCACTAAACTATTCTTAATATACTGCGTTACTAATTTCAAGGCTGTAAGAAGATAGGAAAGTGTTTTCAGGTAGCTGTTTCCTCAGTGTGTATTGTAATTAAGAAATGGCAGTTACAAGGAACTGTGGAGGTCAAGGTGAGGTCTGGAAGACCAAGAAAACTTTCTGAGAGAGCCGCTCCCTGTTTGACTGTAAAAGACCTGCAGACATATTTAGCAGACACTGGAGTGGTGGTGCACTGTTCTACTGTGCAGTGACACCTGCACAAATATGACCTTCATGGAGAAGTCATCAGGAGAAAACCTTTCCTGCTGCCAGTATGGCGCTGAAGCAGGCAGCTTTGTGAAATAACCTGTCATAAACAGTGTTGCCATAGTCTGACCGATGTTCGGTGCACATGCATTGGCGTCTGTGCTGTCCGTGTGAAAAGCTCTGTAAAAAAGGTGACTTTTTATCCAGTTGTAAGCCATATTTTACGCTACACTTTTAGATCCTGATTCTTTTATCTACACATTTTAACGAGGAAGAACTTTTAAGTCATCAGATGCCTGCATCTTAATTTAACAACTGGATGTGGACTGCCTCACTGCCACTAGCTTGCTACATTTGTACTTAGCCTGATGACTAGGCTAAGCTTTGAGCACTTTTATGGATTTTACAACTTGCATGTGTGATGGCTGAGTGTGGACCTGAGTGTCATTCATGTCAGCTTACCATCACAAAGCTGCAGACAAGCATCGCTCGTCTGGAAGCCCAGCTCAGGGAGAAAGACAAGCTAATTTTGGAGTTTTCCTCTGTCGCTACGGCTCAGACTAAACGGGAACTGCCCATTGGTTCGACAGCCCATTGGTTCGACATCCCATTGTTCCGACCATATTAAACTCATTGTTCCGAAGTCCGTTCCGAAATCATCATGATGCCCTGTGGTTAAGGTCTGGTTAGGTTTAGGCACAAAAACCACTTGGTTAGGGTTAGGAAAAGATCATGGTGTGGGTTAAAATGAAAAAGAAAGTGACAAACACGTAAGCCGTGAGCCTGCTCCGCCTCAAGCCGGTCGCGGCGCACCATACGCCCGCCGCAAGCCGTTCAGCACCGCGGACAGTCGGACTAATGGGATGTCGAACCAAAGGGCTGTCGAACCAATGACATGGACCCGACTAAACACCTAGCCATCTCGGGCTCCTCTGGCTGTGTCAACAGCAACGCAACCTGTCCATCTCACTCCTGTGGCTGCTCCATTCCAGAAACTGACAACGATCCTACTCTTCCCTGGACCGGCTCCATCATCGCAGGAGTCCTTGAGCATGTGGCTGTTTCAGCTCAGCCTGAGGACCGGTGGTCTCTCCTGGGGGCTAAGCCCCGACCAGCGAACAGTACTCCCGCTCCAGCCGTGACTTGGTCGGGAGTGATAAGGCTCCAGTGAGCTCAACCCCATGTCAGCGGGAGCACTGGACTATTGCCTGCAAGGCCAAACACGGTGCAAAGCACCCGTCTCCCCCTGCCTCCCCCCACTCCACCTCGGGACCTCCCGCTGGCCAACAGGTACGACATCCTAAACATGCAGGAGTTTCCGCCGCAGAAGGAGTGCTCCAATCTTCCACTGCCTCCTCTCTCTCCAACTGGCCCCGGCTCTCATTGGACCAAACGCCAGCTCCCTGCGCCGCAGCCAAAGTCTAGCGATCCCGGCATTGCTCTGGGTTCCAGCCCAGGGAGTGGAGTCTCTACAACGGCAGCTCCCTGTCCCCGTGTCCTGCATCGGCACCTCGCCTCCAGGATGGCTGGCGGCCCCAAGCCCACGAGACAACGCCCACGTCAGATCATGACGCTGGTTATAGGTGACTCCATCATCAGAAATGTTAAAACACATTCCGCAATAATTTATTGTTTCCCAGGTGCCACTGTCCGCAAAATAGAGGAAAAGGCTATTGAAATCCTCATTAATGAACCAGACATCACCAAGGTCATTATACACGTAGGTGCAAATGACATCCGTAAACAGCAGTCTGAACTACTGAAAAGTGACTTTCTGCACGTGTTCTCCTCACTGAAGGATTGGCCAGGCATGTTTATGTGTTCGGCTCCCTCCCCTCCTGTGGCCGCGGTGTTGGGCGTTTCTCAAGGCTGTTGTCTTTGCACACCTGGTTGTCTTCAACCTGCGCTGCTCAGGGTGTCCCCTACATCAATAACTTCAATCTCTTCTGGGACTGCAGACAGCTGTTTAAAGACGATGGTGTACACCCAAATTGGCTTGGGGCAAAATTAGTCCTCAAACATTTCACACTGTGTGAATATACAGAATTACTCTGTATTAGGGCTGTCAAAATTGCTCAAAAATGACATTCGAATATTCCTTCTAAAAATAACTCATAGGTTCGAACCATTTGAATATTTTTTTTTCTGCATTATGTCCACAAGAGTGCAAACTAATACAAGGAAACATACTTGTATATGTATTAATACAAGGAAACGTAACTACTTGTAGGTATTTTTATTTCAACATAAACGTCTTTGAAAACATTTACATACCTACACATTAAAACACATAAAACAATTATCTATAACATTACGTTATAAATGACCGCGGACCTCTCGCTCGCCCCCCCTCTCTGACCCATGGCCACACCGCCCGCGGAAGCGCTGCGAATAGCCTCGAAGCACCGGACCGTGACCGGCTCGCGCCCTGCAGCGATCGTTTCGGCGTCTGGTCTATTTTCTGCGCGAGCCGCGAGCGAATGTGTCAAGCCGGGTGACGGAGACAACAGCTGGGAGCAGAACCGCTTGTAGACCAGGCTGGAGAAATGCGCGTTTGATGCCAACGCCCACTTGCAAAGAGGACAGCTGCGGGGGTGTTTTTTTTTCTCTCCACAATCGAATATCAATTTTCACATTCGAAGGTCCATTTTTTTTTCAAATTCGAATTTAAATTTGAATTTAGAATATTCGTTGACAGCCCTACTCTGTATTGGGACAAGATGGCGGATGATGCACGGCGTGGTGAGGCTGCTCTTGTGTTTGGTCGGTCTCGCTTACTACCTCACATTTATAAAACTGTCGATGGCAAGGTTATTGTTGAGGACGAATTGCTAAACTTCCTCACAGTAAAAATTAAGACTCTAAGCCAGGACGAAATTGTTTTATTGGCTACAACCAATTTTGACTCCGAGTGGATTGAATCCTCGAAAAAAGTTTTGTTTGATCTCTGCCCAACGTCGCAGCGGTATGTTTCACATAAAGGGCAACAGAAAGACGCCAACAACATAAAAAGCTGTCTCAAAATGTTGAATGAGTGCGGGGACAATATTCCCAGATTTGTTTCGCATTATCTAGATGAACTGCCCCGGTGTCCTTTTCTAACATGGACGTTTCGAGCCTGCTTGGGAGAATGGAGAAAATGCACGCTGAGCTGGCTGTGGACGGAGGTTCGGCTAAGCCAAGCACAGGTGTGGCTGCAGAGGTGGCTAACCTGGCTGGTGCAACGACGGAGTAGGAGTCCACTGCACAGGGACCCTCGGGACTGAGCATTGGAGGAAGGGCCACGACGCAGAGAGCTCTGGAGCGGGGAGAGATGTCTGCGCTGGGTTGGAGGGCCGTGGACGCGGAAGGGCCTGTGATGGGCCGCTCTCCGGGTGGATTGCCATCTGTGTCTCGCTCTCCAGAGTGGACCAAGGTGGTTAGAGAGAGAGTGCAACGAAGTTGGTGAAATGTACACTCCGGAGCTCTGGCCGGAGGGGCACTTGTCCGGCGGTTCTATGAGCCACGCAGGGCTGGAATTGTCAGCGCAAATACGGCATCGGCCGCGATGGTAAGAAAGGTGCCTGCTGGTGCAATGGGCACTCACCCATCAACATAAATGACTATGCGTATTGTCTCATACAACTGTCATGGCCTGCGTATGGGCCAGTGCACAGGGGATAAAGCTTGCCGCATGGTTGTAGACAATTTGTTAGACACCTGTGATATACTATGTTTGCAAGAGACTTTTTTTTAGCAAGACAGGACTTAGAGAAATTAAACTGTCTTAATGATAACTTCCACGGGGCAGGGGAATCCACTACTGATCTCTCCATGGGGTTAGTTAAAGGGAGAATACCTGGGGGTGTCGCCAAGAAACTGGACTCATTGATAAATGTGATAAGGCTTGGTGTGGATTGGTGTATGGCAATACACTTTGTCCATGATGGAATTTATGGTTCTAAATGTGTATACACCCTATGAGTGCCGTGATAATGAGGATGAGTATTTACATAGGCTTGCATTCATCAACTCTTTAATTCAAGATAATTCCTGCTCCAATATATATGTCATTGGGGATATGAATGCTGATCTCCTGGACAGCAAATCATTGTTTTCTAATCACATGGTTTGATGTTGTGAGGATAATAATCTCATATTGTCAAGCAAAGTGTTTCTGCGTACAGATAGTTATACATACATTAGTGAGGCTTGGCACACCACGTCATGGCTGGACCGCTGTATCCGCTGTACAGCTGATGCACATGCCTCACTGGGGGGTATGGACATTTTGTATGGTACGTCAACAGCAGACCACATACCATTTGCCATGTTGCTAAATATTGATATTTTACCTGCGGTGGTAAGAGATGAAAAGTCTCAGTACTGAAAAAATAGACTGGACATCCCTCACAAAGGATGATCTCCTAACTTATTATGGCCACACTAATGATCTGCTAAGTAATGTTCATATATGTAGAGATGCTGTCATGTGCAGAGATGTGTACTGTAAGGATGCTTTAAGGCAGCAAGCCATTTTTAAAGCATAAATCAAAGAAGTATAATGTCTGACCTGGGTGGAAAGAGTTTTTAGCCGAATATCAAGCTGAAGCCCGAGAAGTCTTCAAATTATGGGATGATGCAGGCAGACCCAGACAAGGATATGAGCTTGAGAATAAGCAGCGCACAAATGCTAGGTATAAGTACGCTATCAGGTACATCACTAAAAATGAGAAAGCCATGAGGGCTGATTCCATGGCTAAGAAATTGCTAGGCAATAATGTGGTTGATTTCTGGAAAGAAGTAAGAGTTCTTAATAACTGTAAAGCATCTTTACCATGTACTGTAGACGGGACATCTGGTACAGACAATATTGCAGAGGTATGGAGACAGCATTATAGCAACTTACACTGAACAAAAATATAAATGCAACACTTTTGTTTTTGCTCCCATTTTTCATGAGCTGAACTCAAAGATCTAAAACATTTTCTATATACACAAAAAAACATTTCTCACAAATATTGTTCACAAATCTGTCTAAATCTGTGTTAGTGAGCACTTCTCCTTTGCTGAGATAATCCATCCCACCTCACAGGTGTGGCATATCAAGATGCTGATTAGACAGCATGATTATTGCACAGGTGTGCCTTAGGCTGGCCACAATAAAAGGCCACTCTGAAATGTGCAGTTTTGCTTTATTAGGGGGTCAGAAAACCAGTCAGTATCTGGTGTGACCACCATTTGCCTCACGCAGTGCAACACATCTCCTTCGCATAGAGTTGCTCAGGTTGTTGAATGTGGCCTGTCGAATGTTGGTCCACTCCTCTTCAATGGCTGTGTGAAGTTGCTGGATATTGGCAGGAACTGGAACACGCTGCTGTATACGTCGATCCAGAGCATCCCAAACATGCTCAATGGGTGACATGTCCGGTGAGTATGCTGGCCATGCAAGAACTGGGATGATTTCAGCTTCCAGGAATTGTGTACAGATCCTTGCAACATAGGGCCGTGCATTATCATGCTGCAACATGAGGTGATGGTCGTGGATGAAT
>NC_065524.1:4786560-4791380 GCF_006386435.1 Epinephelus moara
TAATCAGCATCCTGATATGCCACACCTGTGAGGTGGGATGGATTATCTCGGCAAAGGAGAAGTGCTCACTAACACAGATTTAGACAGATTTGTGAACAATATTTGTGAGAAATGGTCTTTTGTGTGTATAGAAAATGTTTTAGATCTTTGAGTTCAGCTCATGAAAAATGGGAGCAAAAACAAAAGTGTTGTTTATATTTTTGTTCAGTGTATTTAACTGTCTAAAAAGTGATCTGTATAAGGCAGATGGTATTAGGGATGATGCCTCTGTTGAGATTATGTCTCATGAAGTGTATCAAGCTATTGATAAGGTCTCTGATAATAATGCTAGCGGTCTTGACCGCATTACTGCTGAACACCTGAGGTTTGCAAGTGTGAGAACAGCTCCTCTTCTATCTCTTTGTTTTACTAGTTTCATGGTCCATGGTCTGTTGCCTGACTCAATGCTCTCTGTCCTTTTAGTACCTGTTGTTAAGGACAAAGCGGGAAAAATAAGTAGCCTAGATAACTGCAGGCCCATAGCTCTTGCCAGCATTCTGTCTAAAGTTCTAGATATTATCTTGTTTGATAAAATAGATGAGTATATCCACTCCTCAGATAATCAGTTTGGTTTTAAAGCCAAACATGGAACTGACCTGTGCATATATGCATTGAAAGAGATGCTAAACAAATATCGAGGTCTGAAATCATCTGCTTTTATGTGCTTCATTGATGCTTCTAAAGCTTTTGATCGTGTTGACCATAGAAAATTGTTTATAAAATTGCGAGAAAGAGGGGTGCCTGGGTATTTAGTGCGAATTCTGGCTTATTGGTATGCCAACCAAACTATGCAAGTGAAATGGGGTAATAGTGTATCAGGCCCATTCAGGGTAAGCAATGGTGTCAGACGGGGAGGCGATTTTGTCTCCTATTTTTTTTAATCTTTATGTTGATGATCTGTCCAAAAGACTGAATGCCTGTAAGACTGGGTGCATGATTGGTGATATGTTGGTGAACCACCTAATGTATGCAGATAACCTGGTAGTACTTAGCCCGAGTAGCGCTGGTCTTCAGCAGCTCCTTACAATATGCACTGAGTATGGCATGGAAAATGATATTAAATGAAGTGTGAAGTGTGCTAGCCGCTCCCCCCGCCGAACTCCGCAAGGGATGTGAGGACTCCACCAGGGCCTCCGTCAGCATATGGGTGAGTAGATAATGGCTGAATTTTCATTTTTGGGTGCACTATCCCTTTAACCAATCCAGGGAAGAGCTGTATTCGCTACACATCTAGCCTCAGAGAGCACTGGCATAAAAGCCTGTATTTGTTTTAATATTTGTACATTTTATATAGGACTGCTGTCTTTTATGTGGAATGTATATTTTGTATTTTATGTTTTTGTATTGTGTTCTTTTATGGACCACTGAGTCTGCAATAAAGACATGATTGATTGATTAATTGATTGATTGATTGCCCACCTGGGCGCGTCCCCTCCACACGTCCCAGACAGCCATAACATCTCCTCAACGTCCACCCCTTCTAACCAGTCCCTTTACTATTGACATCCCCAGGGTCCTAGCGCCAATCCAACTGGTTCTGCATGTTCCTCTTCCGTAAATCCTGTGGAGCCAGGGCCCCCTAACAACAGCTTCTTCAGTCGTCACACTTCTCTTTTTAATAGGCCAACAATTAATCGTGGACTTAGAAATTCACCCTACATTATAGCCACCATTCCAGTCTGTTTAACTAAAAGACCTAACAGACCATTTTTGAAATTCAATCTGGTAAATTCTGTACAAAATCTGGGTGGACTCGCAGTAGAGTAAACTTAAACAACCTTTTATACAACCAGACAGTCAAACTTACTAACCACCTCAGATCTCAGTACACACACTTATCGACAGCTGCTAACCCATCTCGCAAGAAAACCGTACCAGTGATCCTGAGTATGGCACTTTTAAATGTCAGATCTCTTTTAAACATGACTTTTATTATTAGTGACTTGATTTTAGATAATAACATTGATTGTATGTTTTTAACTGAGGATGGACCTGCTACACTCATTGAAGCCTCACCACTCAACTACAGTTTTTCCTATTCATCCAAGACAGGTAAAAAGGGTGAGGGTACAGCATTTATTGTCTCAGCATCACTTGGTTTTAAACAAATGACATTTAATGAATACACTTCTTTTGAATACCACTCCTTTGTTTTTAACAGCCCTTCTTTACTGTGTATGTGTGTTTACAGGCCACCCAAACGATGCTCCTCTTTTATCTCAGACTTTTCAAAAATTATGCCAATCATCCACACTAACCACAACAAAGTTATTATTTTAGGTGATTTTAATCTGCATGTAGACACTCAATCGCACTCTTTTGCATTAAAATTTTTAAAAATTCTTAACTGTATGAATTTTATCCAACACGTTACACAGCCAACCCACAACAGAGGCCACACCTCAGACTTAGTAATAACCCATGGCCTCTCTGCAAATCTTTCTTCAGTTGTGGATGTTGGCATTTCTGTACTTTTTTTTTGTTTGTTTTTTTTACCTTAAATGGTTTTATACAAGAGGATATTCCAGAACAAACTGTCAGGAAATGCTATCTAACTGCTGAAGTGGCTGCAAACTTTACTGAGCCTTTAAGTGACACTCCTGCAGACTTTTCACCCTCGTCTTGATTTTATTGTAGATAGTTTTAACAGTAAACTTATATCAACTCTGGATAAAGTGGCCCCACTAAAACTGAAAAAGGTTGCCACCAATCCAACACCCCCCTAGAGAAACTAAGAAATCAATAATTCAAGAGAAACTGTCGGATAGCAGAAAGAAGATGGAGAAAGTGTAAGCTAATAATCAGCTTCCAAATTTTCCAAGATCAACTCACTATCTACAATACAGCAGTTAAACATGCAAGACAGGCACATTTTTCTAAATTAACCACTGACGACCACAACAACCCAAACATTATTTTTTTCAACCACTGATAGTTTAATCAACCCAGTTTTTATGTGGTCCAGCAGTATGTCAGCTGACTTAAAATGTGAAGAATTCGCAGCCCACTTCAGTAGTAAAATCGAAACAATTAGATCAAATTTAAGTCAACCCCAGTCTATTAATTTTAACACCCCTGAACCTTTGTTTGTATGTGGGGAAACACTAGAGAAGTTTGTCCTGGTTGATGCTGAAATGCTGGGGAAAGTAATTTCTCAATTATAACCAGCAACCACTTCCTTTTTTAAAACATTTTATAGCTTTTAAGATGAAGACATTCTTAACATTGTTAATCATTCACTTCAGATGGGTGTCTTCCCCACTGCTTTTAAAACTGCCATGGTTAAACCTCTTTTGAAACAAAATAACTTAAACGCCTCTGTACTTAGCAACTACAGACCAGTGTCCAATCTGCCATTTTTAAGTAAAATTTTAGAGAAGCTTGTTTTTAACCAGCAAAATGATTTTATGATACCAGTCTGGCTTTTGAGCTAATCACAGCAAAGAGACCGCATTGGTCAGGGTTATTAATGACCTGAGGTCAAATATGGACATGAAAAAAACTCTCTGTACTAGTACTACTGGATCTTACTGCTGCCTTTGATACAGTAGATCACTCAATTCTTTAAGCTAGACTTCACAATCTGTTTGGCCTCTCTGGTACTGTTTTTAACTGGTTTAATTCTTATCTTTCTGACAGAGAATTTTGTAACTATGGATGAATGTTCATCAAAAAGCTATACAATGGATTGTGGGGTCCCCCAAGGTTCAATTTTAGATCCAACACTTTTTAATCTTTACATGCTGCCACTTCGAAACGTTATCAGGAGGCACGGCATTAGTTTCCATAGTTATGCTGATGATACACAGCTGTACATCGCCGTGTCTCCTGATGACTCAGGGCCAATTGATGCCCCTTTTAACTGTATTTTAGATATTAAGTCCTGGATGGCAGAAAACTTTCTTTTACTCAACCAGGACAAAACCAAGGTCTTACACACGTCACAAAAATGCAAGAACTGACAGTAAAACCCTGATCTTTGATTTGAATCTTAGTTTTGAACCACATATTAGAAATATAGCCAAAACATTGCCAGAGTGCGACAGTTTCTATCTCAAGCCAACACAGAGACACTAATGCATGCTTTCATTACCTGTAGAATTGATTACTGTAATGCTCTAATTTCTGGTCTTCCCAAGAAAAACATTGGTCAGTTTTTTGACTCCACAAACATGAAAGCTATATATGTCTGCTTTCTGAACGAGTGTATCTCTCTGGTGATATCTTCAGATTGACGATCGGACCCACGGTTTGGGAGCAGGAAGGACTAGTTCAAGAAATTTGAAAGCCATCTTCAAGTTCTTGGCCTCTTTCCCTTCCTCTCACTCAACTACATGCTGTCATTAATTAGCATAACAATGGCTTCACTCTGACAGACACAAGCCTGTGTGTGTGTGTGTGTGTGTGTGTGTGTGTGTGTGTGTGTGTGGTTACAATCTTTAAAGGAGAGATTACAGCAGCAGAATCTTCATTTGAAACAGCATGTACACATTATATATCAGTGTTTTCCATCTCCCACGTACTACTACAGCCTTTATTACTGATAATACTGTTGCTACTTTTGTGATTATGACTGTTAAATACATATTGTAACGTACTGTTAAATACATATTGTAACGTACTGTAATCTTATACACACATAATGCTCAGTAATTCTAGCCGGAGCCTTTGTGCTCCACTGTCTCTCAGATTAACTCATATCGCAGCGATGCCTGGACAGCGTGACGTGTGTGGTTGTGCTGCTGCCGTGGTCCTGCCAGATGCCTCCTGCTGCTGCTGCC
>NC_065524.1:4791792-4792571 GCF_006386435.1 Epinephelus moara
TTTCCTTATCCGCTGCGAGGGTCATAAGGACAGAGGGATGTCGTATGCTGTAAAGCCCTGTGAGGCAAATTGTGATTTGTGATATTGGGCTTTATAAATAAAATTGATTGATTGATGTAGTATGCAGCATGACAATCTTCGGAGCCTTTGTGCTCCACTGTCTGGCAGGTTAACTTCTATCACAGCGGTGCCTGGATAGTGTGACGTGTGTGGTTGTGCTGCTGCTGTGGTCCTGCCAAATGCCTCCTGCTGCTGCTGTTATTATTAGTCATACTTCTACTATTATTATACACATACGATTATTGTCACATATGTATACTATCAGATATTAATATATACTTTCAACATATTGTACCACAGTAGCCAGAATGATACTTATAATATTATTACTTTCATTAATGTTGTTGTAAGCTATTAACATTATCGTCTGTCCTGCATCTCTCTCTCTCTGTCTCCCCTTCTGTCTCATTGTGTCATACAGATTACCGTTAATGTATTATATTGATCTGTTCTGTACGTCATCTATTGCACGTCTGTCGTCCTGGAAGAGGGATCCCTCCTCAGTTGCTCTTCCTGAGGTTTCTACTGTTTTTTTCCCCTGTTAAAGGGAGTTTTTCCTTATCAGCTGCGAGGGTCCTAAGGACAGAGCAGGGCTCAACAATAACGATTGCCCGGGGCAAGTAAAACTCAAGGTCGGGCATGTAAACTAACAACTCACTTGCCCAATCGGGCAAGTTGCTAAAAATAGTAAAAGTTAATAACTAACTGATAAAATAAAT
>NC_065524.1:4793690-4799393 GCF_006386435.1 Epinephelus moara
TTTTTTCCAGCGGATGTCTTAGTTACAACATGATTGAGCTAACTGGAGTAGTTTCATGTCATATCCGACAACGGGAGGCTTTTAACAGATGACGTCCTGATGTTAGCTTTGCTGCTGCTGCTGTTAGCTGTCCCTGTCAGCTGCAGCCACTGATGCTTTCTAGACATCGTGGAAGTGAAGGGCGTGAGCGATCGCCGAGGCCCCTGCACTTTCGTTAGTTGAAAAACTCTGGGCTGTGCCTCCAGAGGTAAAGGAAGAAAAAAAAAAGTTTTTTTTTCTTTTTGTTTTTTTTTAACCGATGGATTTACTTACTGGGGAACACTTCCTATTATTTTTGTTTTTATTGTGTGAAGCATTTTATGTTGTATTATCTTTGTATGAAAATTGCGATATTAATAAAATTTGATTGATTAATTGGAGTGTCCGGAGTCCGACCACCCTATAGTTCGACTACCCAGTAGTCCGACCATAGAGTCCTATTTTTTGAGATCCATTAGCCCGACCTCCCATTAATCCGATCATATTTGTGTCATTTTTCCGACCGCTGCTACTCCGACCCGTGAATGTTAATTAAAATGGATGTCTCAATTGGTGATCTTACCAGATAGCCTGATGTTACTGCCTTATATTAACTAGGTACAGCTAAGCACAGCATTACAGAATCAAATATTATGGCGTGCAAACAGCCGTGAGGTTAACTCTCCAATTCTCACTATTGAAGGAAGTCACTAAACGATATGACACTCTTGGTTACGGTTGCACACAAAACTAGCCCAGCCCCAACCACAACAATAAGATAGGCTAAACTACAACAAAAACACAATAAAAGGGCTATAAAAGAACATAAAATGGGCTATTTTAAGTAGCCTTCAACACGGCCCGAAACGCCCTCTGGGTAATATGCAAAACCACTGGCTGACGTCCATGATGTCCATGTTCTTTGCCTTCAAACATACATGAGGAAACTGCTTCATTATGCAGTGCAAACTGTGCCTGCCTGGTAAGACAGAATAATGCCCAACAACATTGCTCAAAAAGTTGCTCTGTGTACCATCTGTCTAACAGTTGTGGTGGTGAGTCAAATTGATTGAGGGCTGCGCGATATTAGACAAAATTGACAATGCGACGATTTTGTATACTGCGTTATGTATTGCAATATACAGTGTATTGCAATAACTTGAATAGCTCTATCTGGAAAGAAGTCATCATTTGGGCTTTGGAAAGGCTGTATTTGCATGAAATATGCATTTTACAATCAAACTGTCATGGAAATTGAGAACTTCACAACCTAAAGTGTTAACCAGCAAAATAAGTATGGCATATTGCCTTTGACTAATATTATATTGATATGATGAACTTATACTGCGAGTCTCACAATGTGACTATTGTACAAGAACACATTGCGATGGTGATGCTCTAATATTGTGCAGCCCTAAACTGAATTGAATTCTATGGTTCATCACAGAATTCAATTCAACTGTATTTGACAATGTTTTATTGTTTCATGTGATGGTCTGACTAAGTTGTACTGCCCAAAAGACACACTAAATGTTGTGTTGATATGTTTAATGTCATTATGCTCTTATATTTGTAAAGATTTTCCTTTAATGAAAAATAACCAGTTTTCGGATTGGATTTATGACCCCTGGACCATTTTGTATGGAATGATCCCCATCAAGTTGTTGGAAGTAACTAAGTAACTTTTACTTGAAGTACATTTTAAACTAACTACTTTTTTCCCCTGAGGGGAAATTAAATTTTTTTCACTCCGTTGTCAATTACACACAGGTCCGAAATACACACATGCACAAACAGGACCTATACATGCACTAAGTGGAGAGATGTCAGAGTGACAGGGCTGCCCATGGACAGGCGCCCCGAGCCGTTGGGGGGGTTCGGTGACTTGCTCAAGGGCACCTCGGCAGTGCCCAGGAGGTGAACTAGCACCTCTCCAGCTACCAGTCCACATTCCATATTTGGTCCGGACAGGGACTTTAACAGGCGACCCTCCGGTTCCCAACCCAAGTCCCTATGGACTGAACTAGTGCTGCCCAGAGCAACAGTGCATTGGGCCTTCACAAACAGAGATGATCTAGCCTTCATGTCTGTTTGCATGAAGAGCAGAGAAGTGAGATCTCATCACAGGTTGTCACTCGAGATGCATGTGGAGACCTATTCTAATGCCAGGTGTGAACACACAGACTTTGAGCTGTCCCACGCCAAACTATCCTCCGGTTGGAGATTTAAGGGCCCTGACACACCAAGTAGACAGTTGGCAGCTGGTCAAAGTTGACACACTCGTTGGTGTGGAGTGTCCAGAACCATTGGCCCTCACTGGCCTTTTGTTCCACCGATTCAGTATGTTGAATCAGCATTGGCACAGTGGAGCCCTTTGATGAATGAAATCGCTCTGATTGGCAGTTCAGCTCAGCTCAAAAAAAGAGAAATGGAAGTGAGAAATATAAATCAAGAGCTAAAATCAACAGGGAGTGATGTTGAAACAAACTGGTTATGAGGTCAGATTGTTTTTCTTTAGCAATTGAGCTCTGTAGCAGAAACGTTTCCTGATGGTTTGTGTTATTGCTCACTGGCACATGGCAAATATGCTCTGTTCTTTCAACACTGGATTGTGTTTTTAATGTGCTAACTGGCTAACTAATGTCAAGACAATCTTCCGGTTACCCTATTTGATTAACGATTACAGACGACTGCCGTCTGCTGGTATGGAGGGGTATGTCCTCTCACACAGGCACAGAAGACACATGCGCTTGTTGGTTGTCGGTTTGTTGTCATGCGCAACTTTCTGACTGAGACATCGCGACAAGAGGCGAGGCAGCAGGGGGCTGTCGTCGCTGCTAGTTCTCTGATGTCAGTTTGGTGTGTTCAGGCCTTAATGGTCAGAGCGCACAGAGGCAGAGACATTCGGCAGGCCCAGTTTGTCAAGACATAAATACAGCCCTCTATGCTTAACTAGGAATGGAACAGAATTGATTGCTCATTTTTAAGTCATGTTCTTCTTTAGTCCTTGAGGTGGATTTCCACTGTAACACAGATTGTGTGATATAAATAAATAGTCATTAGCTGCTCTGTCTCCAGGGGAAACCAGAGCTAATTGCAGGGTAATGAGAATGTTTGTCTGGCAGAGCATGAAGGAACACACTCCCACACTAAAGTATAAGTGCTTCTGTATGAACAGTAACAAAAACACCATAATTACAGTTCATATTGTACAAACCACATAGGAACGATGGATCAGTTATCTCAAACAACAGGACCTGACCTCTGGAAATAGAACCAGAGGCACAAAGACTGCAGCTCAGAATATACAAAGAGCATTCTGTTCTGTGTTGTATTGTACTGAATGTGTTGTATTAGCAGTTTCACGTTACAAATCAGTGTTTCTTTGTTGCTGTTTGGCATGTCAGAGATGGGTGGCTTGCTCACCATCTGCTAATGTGTGCTCACCTTTTTTTCTCTGACAACTTAAGATCCAGATGTTCAGGAGGTTTTTACCAGGAGCCGAATTATCCACAGAGGTCTCCTCTCCAAAACAAATGGACCAGGATTCTAATTTTTCATTCTCAGGGTCTCATTGAGGAGGCAGTAGCTCAGTCCACAGGAACTTGGGTTGGAACTGGAGGTTCGCTGGTTCAAGTCCCCATCCAGACCAAATATGGAGTATGGACTGGTAGCTGGGCACTGCTGAAGTGTCTTTGAGCAAGGCACTGAACCCCTAACTGCTTGGGGCGCCTGTCCATAGGCAGCCCTCTCACTCTGACATCTCTCCATTAAATACATATATAGTCCTATTTGTGCACATGTGTGTATTTCGGGCCTGTGTGAATGTGACAACAGATGAAAAAAAAACTGAATTTCCCCTCAGCGATGAATAAAGTCTTCTTCTTCATTTAATAGTGTGTGCCCATAAAAATGTGCGCAATTTCCTTCCAAATCAACTTGGAATTGTCCGCATGTGGATCGGCCTTATATCCTGCCCTCTACACGCCCACATTCAACCATTAAAGGTCAGGGCAAAAAGCACCTCATGAACGCTGATACACAGAAATGAGCCTGCTGATCAATGGGACTTCACAGGTGAATCATTGCAACAGCCAAGTATCACTGCAGTGTTTAAAGTTTACAGCATTTACACTGATTGCTTCACACCTCGCCAAAATGATCATGACAATTAGTATATCTCCGACACTAGGATATCATTTGAAGATGAAAGTTTGATGGGTGAGCACTATTTATTTATTTATGTGAGTTTCTTATGGCAATCTTTCTGGGAATCTGGGACTCAAAATGAGGATATGGAGTTTAATAATTGTGCGAGAGCTGGCGATGGCTTTATTTCCAGACTTTATTGATTTACACAATCCATATATGCAGGCGGTGAAAATGTAGGTAGATGACTGGAGAAGGAAAAGTGTGTGGCAGCGACTGCAATGTCTCCAATGTGCTTTGTGTGCACATACTCATGTTCAATGCAGTGATTTTATACACAAAAACTGAAAACTCAGATTGTACTTGCTGATATATATTTACAGTACTAGAGGATATTATTGTAAAATGTTGCTCTATTTTGCAATTATCTAATGCTATTTGATGTGCACTCCACTGCTGACCACGAATGAATGGAATGGAATGTGATGGTGAGACAGCGATGATGAAATAATGAGCAAAATTCAATGTGAGATTTGAGTAAGCTAATCATTTTTACAACTGACAGGTGTTTATGGAAAAGTTATGGCTCACTAGCATATGCATTAATAACACAGCTGGACTGAATGTTTATGATGAAGTCGCTCTATAAGAAACAAGTGATATGAGCGAAAATTAAATGTGCAAGACATATACATATAATGATATCTCGCACAATTTCTACAATGTGGCTTCAATTCACCACCTCACTGTTGCCAATATCCCCTGCCTTCAAAATGTTCGTATGAAGGTCAGAGTTTCCCTACAGGTGTTCACAATTTCCCGTCAAGTATGTTTTTATACATCAAAACGTTTGTGTGGGAAGTGGTGAACGCCTCTTTCAGGCCTTGTTTTGTGCATAAGCAATGTTTATATTTGAGACTCCAGGTAATATAAACTGGTAAATACACTGAATAAAGCAGTTTCACGTTAAAAATCAGTGTTTTTCCTGCTTGTCTCAGATGGGCTTTTTTTTGATAGGACAGTGGTAGTGTGAAAGGAGGAGAGAGGGAGGATGACATGCAGCAAAGGGCCACAGGTCGGAATCAAAACTGTGGCCACTGTGGCAAAGACATAGTCCTACATGGGGCGCCTGCCTAACCAAGTGAGCTACTCAGCATCCTGAAAACACCACGATTCTTATTTTTAGGTGGTTTTATACTTAAGAAAACATTATTATTATATTAAATTTCATATCTGCCAATATATCCCCCTAAATCCTCAACACTGGACCTTTAAGTTCACATGTAAATGCTCATACTTTCACATACTTCATTTAAATGTATCACTTTGTCTTTGCTGTGTTCATTCTGTTGTGAGACAGCACGTGAATCTTTACCTGTAGGAATTGCTGTGTCATCCACAGGCAGGTAGGACTGTGCACTGATGGACACTTGATGGTCATAGATGTCTGCTGCACCCTTCACGCACACACACACACACACATACACACACACACACACACACACACACACACACACACACACACACACACACACA
>NC_065524.1:4799403-4801026 GCF_006386435.1 Epinephelus moara
CACCCTCCACCCAACACACACACACACATACACACACACACACACACACACACACACACACACACACACACACACACACACAACCACAGAAGAGTGACAAGTGTAGGGATCAGATACCTTTCAGTTCATCCAATATCCATCCATCCATCTATACATCCAGTATTCTAATTATTATGTTTTAAACAAGCACAGCGCGCTTTTCAGCTAATAGCAAATTGTTACTAACAAGCTGAAACATCAACTGTTCCCGTCCATAAATGGTTTAGCTTTGTTTGCAATGTATGTCAAGACTTACCAACGGTAATGTGACCTGCAGGCAGTGACTCTCCTCAGCACCAGAGGGAGGAGCAGAGAGGACAGGAGGACTGATACTGACAGATGTGTTTTTTATTCTTTCTAAACTTCACTCAGTATTCTGATGTCAGAAATATAATTTATTTTATTGACATTTTGGATTTGTTTCCAGTGAGAAATTGAGTTTATATAGTGACTCTATAAATAACATTTAGTTATAAAATATTTAGTTTTAAAGGGAAATTTCGGTTTATTTCAACCCGTCTCCTATCGTCCTAAATTTGTTTCAAGTGACTAGTGACATAGAAATAGTAGTTAGCATGTTAGCCGTTAGCCTAGATACAGCCGTAGCGTCAGACCTGTTAAAACGTAATTAAACGGGCATCCTTTCAAGTGCAAAGTTAGTCCACTAAACAAGCTTTTTCTCCACAAAGACTGCCTCATATCGTTAGGATAAATGTCAGAGAACATATAGAAAACGACATGTAAACGTGTTGTCTTACCTTACCGGTGTGGTGCCATGTTTGTTGTTTACCATTTAGCTAAGGCTGCAACCGGTCCCATTCCTTGCAACAGAGGTATTCCTCTTCTGTGGGCACTGGGGTACAGCATTCACAGGTAACTTTAACGTTACACCACCGATCTCCAGAGCTAAAGCCTTCCAGCAGCCATTCCTCCCCTCTTGTCCTCTACCTGTTGTGCCTCTCTCTCTCTCTCCTCCTCCGTTCTTCAATTTCACGAAGCTCTTCGTCAGTGTATTCTGGCTCAAATAAATAAGGGCGGTCATCGCCTCTCGATGTGGAAAGCCTATATACTAACATTCCACATTTAGGTGGTCTTCAGAGTTGTTCTCTTACCTTACGTGTGTTTACCATTTACCTCTGCTTCCCAAAGCGCGGCCGAAATATCGCGAGAACAAGCAGCGATCTCATACCGTGCCTGAAATCTTGCGAGAACAAACCGCAGCAGCTGCAAGGCAGAACCGGACAGTAGCCTGAAAGGTTCATTCATTTATTTTATGAAAGATTTATAGAATAATGGCTGACTGTTTGCCAGACTTTGTGGAGGAAGAATTTGATTTTGCAGAGTTTTATGGCCGCCCTTATTTATTTGAGCCAGAATACACTGACGAAGAGCTTTGTGAAATTGAAGAACGGAGGAGGAGAGAGAGAGAGGCACAACAGGTAAAGGACGACAGAGGAGGAATGGCTGCTGGAAGGCTTTAGCTCTGGAGATTGGTGATGTAACGTTACCTGTGAATGCTGTGCCCCAATGTCCACAGAAGAGGAATACCTTTGTTGCAAGGAATGGGACCGGTTGCAGCCTTAG
>NC_065524.1:4801526-4809935 GCF_006386435.1 Epinephelus moara
CTGCCAAGAGAAGAACTGTAGGTGTAACGGCCAAGGGAGTCCCCTCTTACCCGACCATTGACTATGTACAGACTGAGGGCCTGGCAGAGCTGCAGTAGTTCTTTCCCATTTTTGTTTGTCATTTTATCATAATTATTCCTCAGGGGAAGAGTTAGACAGGTGTTAGTTTTGTTATTCGTGTATCTGTCTCCCTTTGTACTTATACTATCTGTTTCTTCTGCTGTGTGTGCATTCATATCACCTATAATTAGGACATTTCCTTGAGTTTGAAAATGATTGATGTCACCTTCTAGATCAGTAAAGGTTTGATCATTAAAGTAGGGAGATTCAGCTGGAGGGATATAGATTGCACAAAGATAGATGTTTTGAGTGTTGGAGGTCAGGTCTTTCTTTACTTAAGCCATACATAATTTTCACCTTCTTTAACAAGTTCAATAGAATTTGTATATTCAGCTTTAAACCAGATAAGTATTCCCCCTGAGCTCCTTCCTTGTGTTACTCCAGGAAGCTTTCTTGAATTGACTGTCAACTCCCCATAGCCTGGAGGACAGCCGGTGGGTAAGTCTCCTCTGTCCCACGTCTCCATTAAAATGATAATGTCCGAGTGTTTGAGCTCATCAGTAAACTTGGAGTTATTACTTTTAAGTCCAAAAGCTGATGATCTCAACCCTTGGATGTTCCATTGGCTGATGACAAAGGATTAATATCGTGTCATGCTACAGTGTTAATTATTGAATTAGTTGTTGTTTTTATACGAAGTGAAAATGCTTTCTTTTCTTTCTCTCTCTCTCTTTTTTTTTTTTTTTTGACTATGGATTAATAAATTATTTTATGTATAGAATTGGTTTAGGTAAACAGTATTAATAACATATAGTTGCATTGATATTAGTGAATATTGATCGGTTAATAGAATTCGTAAACAGAGAAATAAAAATAAAGAAATAAAAAATAAAATTTAACAGTAGCTTATAACAATAACATATAGTAATAGTAATATATTTTGTGTGTGTGTGGGTGTGGGTGTGTGGGTTCACCACGGCCCCTGGCCTGTAAGGCGAGTGCAGCTGAGTGTAAGCATTTGTCTGATGTCCATCATGTCATGGGAGCTTGGAGGACCAGTGAGGGCTTCAGCATAGCTTCTCCTGTGAGTCTGTGATGGTGCTGGTGGGTGGAGGTCTTGCTGCCATGTTTGTGGAGGTCGTGCAGTGACATTGGTGTCACTCCTGGGAGGGGGTGAGGGGCCAAGGTGAGGTGGGCATGAACGTGGGATTAGAAGTGGGGGTGGGTATGGCAGTGGTCGTGGTGGTGGTACTTGGGGGTTGAGTAGGGGTGGGGGTCTGGGGTGAGTTCCTTGGTGGTGCTCTGGGGCTCTCCAGTTGTTCCATGTCCTGGGTGGTGTGAAGGGCGGTGTTGTGGGTTCTGGTGTGGTGGTCTTGGTGGACCTCTCCTTTCTTGTCTCCGGTGTGCTGGTCCTTGTGTCCTGGTCGGTGCCATCTGTGTTCTGTTCTCTCTGTTGTTTTGGTGGCCTGATGTGGGGATGCGACCCAGCGCAGCATCTTTCAGTGTTTTGGCAAAGACAGAAATGTTTTCCTTTTTGAGGTGTACTTGGTCATAGAGGCTGTCCACACTGATGTTTGGGTGATGGGCCAGATATACATTAGGTTTGAGAGCACAGTCTCTTGATATACTGGCGTTAATTCCTAAAATTGTTTTAGGATGGAAGTCTTTTCGTGGGAGCAGAGTGGACATGACAATCTTTGTGTTTGGAAAAGTGTTGCTGGCCTTATTAATCACTGCTCTTAGTGATGTTGCAACCCGTTCCTGCTGGGCTCTCAAATCATTGGTTCCTGTATGGATTATGATGTGGCTCGGGCTGCCAAGATGTTGTTCGGATAGCAGGTCAAGGGCTTTGTTAGTGGTGGGACACCTGAGTTTGGTCACGCTGTGATTTGGGAACAGCCTTTTTTCATCCAAGAATTTCCCATTAGAGTCTATAAGAAGAACAATGTCCGAATTTTGCTGATCAAGGGGAGGTGACGATTGCTCTGATGGGTGTTGCTGCTCGCTGGGTGAACTGAGGTTTGTCTGTGTTTCTGGTGGTTGCTTCAGGTCAGGAGAGGCAGCCGGTGGATTGGTGAGAGTTTGTGGTTCATCGGGGTGTGGGTTTGGGGTAGTAGGATGTTGTAGCTGCTCGTTGAGACTGTTAATTGTCGCCTCTTTCTCTCTTAGCTTCTCAGCCAGTAAAAATATCTCTTTCTTGTTGTTAGTGTTCTCTTGCTGTATTTCTCTCAGCAGTTTGTTTAGTATGGCCAACTCTTTCCTGCATGTGTCTCTGTCATCTTGCAGTTCTTTTAGCTGGGTCTGGGTCTGTTCATATTGTGACTTCATTGTTGACAGTTGCAGGTGGATGGCTTTGTTCAATTCTCTAAGAGAGTTTGTCTGGAGGGAAATTTCCTGAAGTTGCACTAGTTCACTTTCCATATGTGCAAGCTTATCTCTCATTTCAATCATGGTGGTATGTATGAGAGCGGGGGTCCTGCAGGTCAGGTCCTCTGCTAGGCTGCTGTGTGTTGGTGAGGGAGGTGATGACACTGTCTGTGGGAGATCTAGAGGAAGAATGACAGCAGGGCCAGGTTTTTCTTTCTGTGCTCCTGCTAATGTTTTCAAGGTTTGAAATTCATACTGGAAGTTCTTTAAGTTGCCTTGTACCATAATCTTCCCAGTTTTGTAGATGTTGATAGTTGTCATCACTGTATCTGGGTCCTCACTCTCTTTAATCTGCAGCTTCCATCCATTACAGATGCCTTTTCTTTCTGCAGAGGGGTGATGTAGAATGATGGCACTGTGCCATGCACTGGGGTGTCCAGAATAAAATATTAGGTTGCTGACCTCTCCATTTTTATAAAGATCAGCAAACAGAGTCTCAGGTTTTTCTTCCATCAGCTTCTGTTTAAACTCTTTTCTCTGAGATTCATTTTTTATCTCAGGAGGGTAGTGGATTGGGTGGTAGTTACTCACAGTTGAGCAGTGGGGGAGTGTCTCTGATTGGCTCATGCTGGTGGGGCTGTTTGTATACAGCACTCTGATTGGTCAGATTACTTCTAGCTTCTTGATTGGTTCTCACTGAGCCTTGTTTGAATGAAGTAACTGATAATGCTTGTCCCAAGTGTTAATGGAATCCTTACTGTTAACTGCCAATGCTAATGTTAGCTCAACTTAGCTAACTGATTAGACTGATCAGAAATGTGTGGCAAAAAAATGAATTTTCAGGATTTCCAGTTCCTCTTAACGTTTTTGTTACAGATACATTGTCTCCATTTAAAAGTGGATGGGTGCTCTTCAGTACCTTAGATGTCGATCACTGCCTAGCAGGGCTAGCATCCTCCTCCTCCTGCCTTTGTATCTGCTCTTGTGGTAACTGTTGTCCACTGTAATCCTTGTTTGTCTTTGTTTTTGATGGATTTTCTGGTGAATTGTTGTTCTTCTGAAGCTGTATTTGTCTTCTCCCTTCTTCTTACAGCAAATAAGTTTAAAAAATAGGCATTTCACTTTGTTTTAAACAACAAACAGATCAAATAATCAAGGAGCTCTTGTAAAACATGACTCTCTTCTTGGTTGCCAAGCAACATATATAAACTCTCTCTGTCTCTCTCTGTCTCTCTTTCTGTCTCATTGTGTCATACGGATTACTGTTAATTTATTATGCTGATCTGTTCTGTACGACATCTATTGCACGTCTGTCCGTCCTGGAAGAGGGATCCCTCCTCAGTTGCTCTTCCTGAGGTTTCTACCGTTTTTTTTCCCCGTTAAAGGTTTTTTTTGGGGGAGTTTTTCCTTATCCACTGCGAGGGTCCTAAGGACAGGGGGATGTCATATGCTGTAAAGCCCTGTGAGGCAAATTGTGATTTGTGATACTGGGCTTTATAAATAAAATTGATTGATTGATTGAAGTATTCATAGGGTTTTTTTCAGCTTTTTGCTCCTGAAACCTGGCACCTCTTCGCCTTCACAAGTGCATCAGTGTGCAAAGTCATCCAGTGGGCCAAACTGGACCCTTTGGCAGGCCAGTTCTTGCCTGCAGGCTGTATTTTGACACCCCTTATCTAGAAGGCAACAGCATAACTCTGTCTTCATTTATAAGATGACCTAAGTTGCTGAGATGTTGAACATCCTTGAGTTCAGAGCTGATAACCATGACACCAGATAACAGGTGAGGATGGTTTTAAAAGGTCCTCATACTCTACTATAATACTTATACTGCTTTCTGGTAATGAGCACCTCACTACAGGTTAAACAGGCAACACAGCAGGAAGTTAGAGACACTCAGTCCTCTGAGGGACTATCCTATATTTCTAATAATATTTGTGGTTGTTTTAATTAGTGTGGCTATATGTGTGGTTTTGTGTGAGTGTCTAGTTGTGATCTTGTGTGCGTATCACTTGTTCTCTGGTCTCTCTTTCAAAAGAGAACCTGATCTCAATGAGATTTCCTGAATGAATAAATATGAACTAACTACTAACCTAATCTGTCTTTCTCAGCTTGTCCTCCTTTAGTATTGCCTTCCTCTAGCTTCAGTCTCCTTCATTCTACAGTAAACATTTTTAGAATTGACTGTGGTCCTTCTTCACATTTCTCTGTCACTGACATAGTGGATGATCATACGGCTGATCATGTGGCCTTACCTGTCCATTCAGGTTGAAGTAGGAGTGATTGGTGAGGTTGATAGGGGTGGTTTTGGTAGACCGCGCTTGGTATTCAACAGTTAGTGTTTCCCCCTGCAAACACAACTCCAATGTTACTGAACTGGCCTCTGAAAAAACATTTGTCTACATGCAAAATCATTTCAATGTCTGATCTGCAAAACTGGATTTTTAAGTACTAAAGAAGTACTTCACTGCTGGAAAGATGCTCTTCTCATAAAATGAGGCTGACTATGCAGTAGAAAGACACACATGCTTTTGAAATTGTTGTTACATGACCAGAGAAAACAGAGAAAAGGGCTGTGGTATTTGCTTTTGCTCAAGAGGTAGAAAACCTATGCAACTACCACAATGTACTGCACCGCATCTGACCAAGAATAGCTCCCACTAGTGGGTGAAGTAAAGCAGCTTTGCCTTTTTCACACAGAAAACAATATGGCGGTCAGCTGGTATCAATCTTGAATTAATGTTACAAAGGAAGCTAGCATATGTTTCTGAAAACATTTAAGATGAGAAAAAGGAAATGCAGCAACAGAATCTTGGTTCATATTTGATCAGCGCTGCTTAGTTTTACCGTTTGATGTTAGTATTTTCAGCCTCTGTGATCACAATACAAGAAACAGTTTGGTGCCCCCTTCTTGTTCACAAATGCTTGTATTATAGCCAAACAGTGCACTAAAATATGATTCTAAGACATTTTTGGAGAGACACAGGCAACACAGTGATAGAAGTTTGATGGAGTTTCCATGGTGCCGGGCATATGAAAATACAGAGTTGCAATCTGTAGTTCAAGCTACAGCCCTAGAACCAGCAAAAATCTGGATCTGACAACGTTTTTGAAATTCAGTGGAACAACTAACAACCAAGTCAAAAAGTCCTCTTCCTAATTTTATGACAAATACTGTAATGACTCTAATGATCTATCAAATTTGTGACCTTTTACATCCAAGGTTGTTTAGTTTTACCGAAAGCTGTTTGGTTTCCAGAGCTCTGTGCTGACCAACAGGTGGTACAGCACTCACGTCAGTCAGATCATACCAGCCAAAGGCAAATCTCAGTTGATGAACAGAATTTTTTTTTTTCGATGCTTCAAGTGTGAGCAGCTTCAAAGGTGTGAAGTTATGAGTAGGTGTGCTTACCTGTAGGGTGTAGGAGACAGAGACCTGAACCTCCCCAGGATAACCCTGGTCTCCATCTGGACTAGTGTGACTCAGCTGTACACCACCTTCCACTGCTGACGCAAGCCAGATAGCCTGAAGAAACAAATATACAATGTTATACAGTATATACATACAGGATTAAAAAGTGAAAGTAGTCTTTGTTACAGGAGATTAATAACAGGTCACATGGAATAAAAGACAACACAGGAAGCACACAGGTAGATATGTCTCATAGAGTGATGGTGTTAGGAAAAATACTTGTGTATATTCAGTGGATAAATAACTCTCCAGGCTTCACCAGTCTGACTGAGAAAAATCAAGTGGTTATAAACCGATCGGCCAAAACATTAAAACCATTGACAGGTGAAGTGAATAATTTTGATCATCTCGTTATAATGTAATATTTCGCTGGGAAACTTTGGTACTGGCATTCATATGGATGCCACTTTACCCTCGTATTGTGCTAGAAAGTCTCTTTCCTCTTGTGTTAGCAAGTCGAATTTGACCATTTTTACACTCAAAAACCTAATATGGAGTTTTACCTCATAAGAACTTGTTACCTATTAATAACTACAAAATCTACATTTAGTTTTTTGTGGTCCAAAGGCCACATTTTGCTAGCTGTTAAAATAAGCCAAAAATAAGGTCAATGACCCACATTCGGGGCGTCGGTAGCTTAGTGGGTAGAGCAGGCGCCCCATGTACAAGGCTGTTGCCGCAAGCGGCCTGGGTTTGAGTCCAGTCTGTGGCCCTTTGCTGCATGTCATCCCCCGTCTCTCTCTCTCCCCCTTTCAAAACTTACCTGTCCTGTCCATTAAAGGCAAAATGCCCTAAAAAATATCTTTAAAAAAACAATCTGACCCACAGTGAATATTGGTTTTTAATAATATGGCATGCAGCAGTAAAACAGTGTTGGCAGTTTTGTGGATTAAATCCAAACTAAAGTTAGAGTAAAACTTAACCCATAGAAGCTCGTAGACATTTTACTATTCTCTGCTGAGTCAGATATGATTGAAACACCACAGATGTAGCAACTTCTTTGAAGACCTCCAAACTCTAATAAAATGCTAACTACTGGTTTTGTTGTGTGTACATAGCTATTTTAAAGCCCTGTTCCAATAAAAACTAGATAATATTTATGACATATTTTAACTTGAAACTGGTGAAATTTGACCTGAACACAGTAAACACACTCCACTCACCAAAACACCACAGACCAAGTACACCCCCTCATGGCATCACAACTCACTGATGACAGTGACCCTCCCAGCAGGGTAATGCACCATGTCACACTGCAAAAACTGCTCAAGAATGGCTTGAGGCACGCAACTTAGAGGTCAAGGCATCCAAATTCCCCAGATCACAGTCTGATTGAGCATCTGTGGGATGTGCTGCACCTCATAAGCCACAGGACTCAAAGGATCCACTACTAGCACAGGATACCCCCAGAGGTCCTGTGTCCATGCCTCAACAAGTTAGAGCCAAGTCTGATGTTGTAGTGACTTTTTAACAAAACAAAATGTCTAAACAAGCCACCCAGGTGCGAATGGGTGAACTTGTTCCGGCCACATGCTCTGGGCTAACAATAAACCAATGTCCAGTGCGTTTTATCTCTTTGGATTTGGTGATCCATTTATTCTCAAAACAATACATATATGTATATATATATATATATATATATATGTGTGTGTATATGTATACAAGTATATATATATATATACACACACACATATATATATATTTATATATATGCCCACCAAAACATAGAAGGGTGACAGCATTGTCCATACCATTATTCCATTCAGCAATTCAGTTTTAACACGCTACAACCGTCAAGCTTTTCAACATGCTTCCACAACACGGTCAAAACTGTTAGCCTCCACATTCCCAACACCAGGGGCCGTATTCACAGACATTCTGAGAATACTGTCAGAGTACTTAGCCTAAAAACTTTTAGTAAGGAGTCCTAGCTTAGTGGTGATTTAGGAAAGCTCTCAGAGCAACTCTGAGCAAGGAAGGGACAGAAATTCTAACCGTAGTAAGGAGGTATGGTTGACCCTGTTGCTAGGTATAATGCATTCTTTTAACAGATGTGATTGGTTGTCAGAGACACGCCCTTTTGTGAGCCTGCAAGGTGTGGACCCCCAGTGGAAATAAAATGAACTGCTGACTGTGAAAGTGTTGTCATTGGCTGCGTTTCCCAGTAAAGATCGATCTTAAGACTTAAGAGCACAGTTAAGAACGTCTTAGCTAAGAAGGGTTGCGAAAATAAGAGTGTTTCCCAGATTAGTTCTTAATGCCCTTCTTAGGATCGCTCTTAAGATCACTCTCTAAGAAGCTCTTAACAGGAGCTGTCCACTACCGCAGTGCTGAAACTAAATCAATAAGCTAATCAGTGCATAAGTCACACACAGCGCTGCTACCTAACGCACTAATTCCCTGCTGCTCGTGTGTATGTGTATTCTAATAATTCTAATGAATAACTAAGACAATAAATATTTGTTAATGACCTATTTTCATGACGAAAACAAGACTACAACTAAATAAGA